>NC_133658.1:104372147-104544647 GCF_037893015.1 Macrotis lagotis | reverse complement strand
AGAGGGCAGAATCATTATTGAAAGACTATATCGATCCCCTCCAGAAAGAGATACTGAAAGGAAAACATCAAGGAATGTTATGGCCAAATTCCAGAACTATCAAATAAAAGGGAAAATCCTGCAAGCAGCCAGAAAGAAACAATTTAGATACCAAGGAGCCACAGTAAGAATTACACAGGACCTGGCTCCAACAACATTAATGGATCAAAGGACCTGGAATGAGATATTCTGAAGAGCAAGGGAGCTTGGAATGCAGCCAAGAATCCACTATGCAGCAAAGCTGAGCCTTCTCTTCCAGGGGAAAAGATGGACATTTAATGAAATGCAAGACTTCCAATATTTCCAGATGAAAATAAACTGGAAGTTAATAGAAAATTTGGACATCAAACAAGAGGCTCAAGAGATACATGAAAGGGTAAAGAAAAAAACCTGGTATCCAAAAGATGAAACTGACTATATCCCCTCTTGGGAGAAAGATTCTCATAACTCTTAAGAATTCTAACTCTCTTAGAGCAAATATACTTAGCCAGAAGTGATGGACACTCATGACTTTTCTGTGACTTAGAGAATGATTTAAAAACAATACCTCCTTAAAAATGAAGCCAGTAAGGAAATGGGAGGATGGAGTAGACAGAATGGGGTAAATCTCATTACATTAAGAGGTACAAAAGACCTATTGTAATAGAGGGGAAGAAGGGAGGAGCTGAGAACCACCGGAATCTTCTTCCCATCAGACTTGGCTAAAGTTAACTTACACAAACTTTCAGTTAAGTTAAGAAATGTATCTTACCTTTCAAATCTTAAAAAGGGAAAAGGAAATTGTGGAGATGGGGAAGGGGAGAAAAAAGCAGGAACTAACAGAAGGAAGGGAGGGAAGAAGGGAAAAAAGGGAAAGGGGAAACAAAGGGGAGGGGGGTTGAAATAGGAGGGCAAACATACTGAAGGGGGCAGGATTCAGAAACAGAATACTGGAGAATATGGATAAGGGGAAAAGTAGAAACAGAGGTAAGATAGCATGGAGGGCAACAAAGAGATTATACAAAAGGGTGAAAACATCACTTGTACAAAAATATTCATAGCATCCCTGTTTGTGGTGGCAAAGAATTGGAAATTAATTAATGTCCTTCAATTGGGGAATAGCTTAACAAACTTTGTTATATGTATGTCATGGAATGTTATTGTTGTATTAGAAGCCAGTAGGGATGGGCATTCAGGGAAGCCCGGAAGGATTTGCATGAACTGATGCTGAGTGAGATGAGCAGAACCAGAAAAACATTGTACACCCTAACAGCAGCATGGGGGTTATGATCAACCTTAATGGACTTGCTCATTCCTTCAATGCAACAATCAGGGACAATTTTGGTCTATATGCAGTGGAGAATACCATCTGTATCCAGAGAAAGAATTGTGGAATTTGCACAAAGACCAAAGACTATTACCTTCAATTTAGGGAAAAAAATAAACACTATCTTATGTAATTTTGAGATCTCTTATACTTCATTTTTCTTCCTTAAGGATATGAATTCTCTTTCATCACATTCAACTGAGATCAATGTGTACCAAGGAAACAATGTAAAGCCTAACAGAATGCCTTCTGTGGGTGGTGGGGGGCGGGAAGCAAGAATGGCGGAAAAATTTTAAAACTCAAAATTTATAAAATCTTTCTAGAGAAACAAAGATCAATGAGTTTGGGAGTTTGAGGAAGAAGAGTGAAACTACAGCATATATTGGGAATAACATGCTAAAAAAATAATAAAAATTCACCTTATTGCCATATTTGCACATAAGAGAATAGCCTGGTTTCAGGATAGGATGGGATGGGAAGCAGGGTGATATTGAGAAGACAATTTTTTTCTGAATGTTTCATCAACAAGAAAATTTCATAAAGGAAATCTTAAGAGTCATTTGATCTTTAGACTTTCACAATATTATTAAATATTCAAATATTGATTGTATCAGGAACACAAAATTTTTGATTAATCCTGACTGTTTTAGAGAACAGACTGACATTGAAGAAAACTGACAGTGGCCCCCACTTTTTCAATCAAGGGGTGGCATTATTTGAAAATTAATATAGTATAGTTCCCACACTTATGATAGCTAATTTTATCTGAATCTTTACCCTTACTGTCAGTATACTCAGTCACTCTGATCATATCTGGGTTACTATATTCAGTTATGTTGGCTACATTTTAAGAATGACTTTGATAAATGTATCCATATGTGACAAACAAGTTGGTAAATATTCTTGTTATATAATGATTTGTTGATGGAACTGGAGAAGATTAATATGAAGAATAAGTGAAAATGGTTATTTAAAGGACTGTTGTTTGGAAGAATGACTCCACTTGGACCAAACAGTGAATTTAGAGATGAAAGGAGGCAAGTTTAGGATGAATCTTTTGCAATGCTAACCTATGAAGCAAAGCTAAAAAAAATGCCACTTTTTCCATCTTTATGTTCCTTTTGTAGTTGTTTTTAGTCACTTATTGACAAAGAAAGGAAAAGATGAGTTCTGAGAGTCACACCAGGTTACACCAGAAACAGAAACCAAAAACTCTTGACAATATAAAAGGATGGACAAGCATGGATATACTGTAATTAGTACTAATCAATCAACAAAAATTCATTAAGCAACTATTATGTTTCAGGTTCTATGATAAAATATGTAAACACCAAGAATTAGTGAAACAGTCCCTCCCTTTAAGAAGCTTACACATTAATGGCAATTATATGTTCACAGAAAAAGGTGTGCTTTTATACACACTTATCAGCATAGACATATATTCTAAATAAATATAAACAAATATTCATATATTTTATACATATATACTATATGTATATATGCATGTGTGTGCATATATAAAACTCAAAATTAAAATATCTTGGGGAAAGGCATGTACTCACTTTTTTAGGGAATCCTGAATGATTCAGATTTGATTTGCTTCAGAAAGTATGACAAGAAGTAAATCTTGAAGGAAACTCCCATTCAGAATTTGGAGGTAAGAAAAAGCAGAGGAGAACAGGCACAGGGTACAATCTTTACACAAGATTGGAGATGAGAGATGAAATCTCAAATGTCTATAATGAATACTGAGTAGTAGAGTTCCACTTGATTTCACAATATGTGGACATATATAATGTTTAAAAAGTCAAAGGAAATAGGACATGGCCCTGTTGTGAAGAGGTAAACAGAGGATAATCACTGGACAGAGTAATACTCACATTAATGAAATCAAAGTTCCATTGTAGTAATTTTCTAATACAGGAGTAATTTTCTTGTATTAGTATAATTCTAACGATTAGAGAAGTTCAAGATTGTAATGTGCTTTCCACTCAGGATGTTTTCAGGCCAAAACTGAATGATATCCTTTTGGTATGTAATAGAGAGAAATCTTTTTTTTTTTATTTTTTCTCTATCCAGTTGAACTGCAAGGCCATCAAAGTTCATCTTAAATGAAATTCTCTGATTCTATAACTTAATGAGGTTTTATGAAACCTCTTCTTTGAGTCAAAAAGTACTTTCAAGTATAACCTAATTCAGGAATACCTCAAGTAAAATTAAAAGGAGGGAGAGGATAAAATAACGAAAAGGGTGAGGCCCAAAGAACAAATATTTATTCCTATTGCTTCACACAGCTAATAAAAATGAAGGAGGTGGCTCAAGTTTAATCTACTAAATGTATCACCATTACAAACTGTGAGCTGGCTTTGATTTTTAAATTAAAATTACTATTATTATCATTAATAATAATAATAATTACAATAGTAATGATAATGATGATAATAATAATAATAGGGGCAGCTAGGTGCTGCAGTGAATAGAGCACTGGCCCTGGAGCCAGGAGCACCTGGGTCCAAATCCAGCCTCAGACACCTAACAATTACCCAGCTGTGCAGCCCTGGGCAAGCCACCCAACCCCATTTGCCCTGTGACTCCCCCCAAAATAATAACAATAAAATAACAACAATGAAAACAACAACAATAACAATAATGATGATGATGATGATGATAAATGTGCTGCAGTCTGTGTTCCAACACCTTCAGCTCTGTCATAGGTGGATCACATTATTTAAGATAAGTCCATCACCAAAGCTACTACCATTGTTTTCCACTGTTACCACTGATGATCACAGCTCCCTCCATTTGTACTACCCCACTACCATACACTATATTTTCTCTCTCCTTTCCCTCTGTCCCTCTTCTTAAATGTGCTGTAGGGTAACTGAGTGGCACAGCAGACAGATCCCTGGCCCTGGGGCCAAGATGCCCCCAGCCCACATACCACTCCTTAGGCCCAGCATCCACCCAGGCCTATGGTCCCAGATAGGCCATTCAATCCCAGCCCCTTGCAAGAAGTAAAATAGAAAATGTGTGATTTCTAACCACTCTCCCACCACGGTCCACCCTCTCCTCCATCACTCACATCCCCCCTTCCCCCTGCTCCCTTTCTCTCCTTCTTAATCTAGATGTCTATACTCCACTGAGTATATATGCTATTTCCTCTCCTAGTCACCTCTGATGAGAGCGAAGATTCCCTCATTCCCTCTCACCTTCCATATCATTGCAATAGCTCATTGTAATAAAAAATTTTATTATATGAAATATCTTAGCCTATTCTACCTCACCTTTCTCTTTCTCCCATTACATTTCCCTTTTAGCCATTGACTTCATTTTTACACTATATCTTCAAATTTAACTCTGTCCTGTACTTCATCTATAAAAGTTCCTTCTACCTGTTCTATTAAATGAGAAAGTTCATATGAGTATTATAAGTATCATTTTTCTATGCAGGAATACACGTAGTTCATCATAATCATTAAGTCCCTCAGATTTTCCCCCTTTCCTCCACTCTCTATGCTTCACCTGAGTCCTATATTTGAAGATCAAACCTTCTGTTCAGCTATGGCCATTTCAACAGGAACATTTGAAATTCCTCTGCTTCATTGGAAGTACATCTTTTTCCCCCTGGAAGACGATGTTCAGTTTTGCTGGGTAGTTGATTCTTGGTTGCATTCCGCACACTTTTGCCTTCTGGAATATTATATTCCAATCCCTATGAGCTTTTAATGTATTGCTGCTAAGTCCTGTGTGATCCTGACTGCAACCCCACGATATTTGAATTGTGTCTTTCTGGCTGCTCATAATATTTTCTCTTTGACTTGGGAGTTCTAGAACTTGGCTATAATATTCCTGGGGGTTGAATTTTTTGGATCACTTTCTGGGGGAAATCAGTGGATCCTCTCAATTTCTATTTTGCCCTCTGCTTCTAGGATATCTGGGCAATTTTCCTGTAGGAATTATTTAAAACTTATGTCAAGCCTCTTTTCCTGATCATGACTTTCAGATATTTCAATAATTTTTAAATTATCTTTCCTGAATCTGTTTTCCAGATCAGTTGTTTTTTTCAGTGAGATGTTGGTTTTGAAGTATTGTCTCTTGATTTCTCATGAAATCAGCAGCTTCCCTCAGTTCCATTCTACATCTGAAGTATGTGTTTTCCTCAGAGAGCTTTCTTATTTCTTTTTCCATCTGACCAATTCTTCTTTTTAATGCATTCTTCTCCTCAATAACTTTTTGACCTATTTTATCCATTTAACCTATGCTGGTTTTTAATATTTTATTTTCTTCAACATTTTTTTATATCCTCCTGACTAAGCTGCTGACTTCTTTTTCATGTTTTCCTGAATCTCTCATTTCTTTTCCCAATTTTTTTCTATCTCCCTCACTTGATTTTCAAAATATTTTTTGAGCTCTGTCATAACCTGCGCCCGCCCAATTTCCATTCTTCTTGGAGTCTTTAGATGCAGGAGCTTGTAGTTCCTCATATTCAGATTGAGTATTTTGATCCTTCTTGGGATCTTAGACAAATTATTTCTCAATGGTGTTCCTCTTTTTTCTCTGCTTACGCATTTTCCCAGCCTGTGACTGGTTTTGGGGTGCTTCCTGAGCTTTTGAGTATTATTGGGACACACCCTCCCACAAGGATCTCCATGTGTGGAGCTCTGTCTTCCCTCATTGTCTGTGAATGACCACAAGCACACCCCTCTGCCACAGCGCTGAGGTGGGGGGGTACCCTGCTGTTCTATGGGGGGCCTAGACTGTGATCAGGATCTGAATGTGGTCAGAGTCCCAGAGTCCTGCTCCAGGTACAGAGGACAGACCTCGGAAGTCTCTCTCCACTCCTCTACCTATGCTCAGCACTCAAGCCTGGAGGCTGCTGTTTCCCCACTCGCTCTACCTGTTCTGGTTCCTGGATCTGGGCTGCCATGACCATGCTGCTCGCTGAGTGCCCTGAGGGCTGGGCTTCACATGCTTATTCTGGCAGAGGTCCCCTGCTGATTTTCCAAGTTGTGCCCAGTGCCCCCAGTGTACCCAATCAGGAAACTGCCCCCGCTGCTGGGAGCTGCAGATCCCAGGTGCCCTGGGGCTGCCTCCAGGAGCCTGAAGTTCCTTCACTCTGGCCCCTCTAACCCCATGGAGCAAAGCCTTCCCTCTCTTTTCTAGATTACCTTGGTCTGGAGAATTGCCTCACTTGATCTGTCTGTGCGTTCTGTCACTTGAAAATTTAGCCAGAATCCTTATTTTATCATAAGTTTGGAAATATTGGAGAGAGAGCACCTAAGAGAGGATCTGCTCCTGTCAACATCTTGGCTCCACCTCCCTCTCGCTTTGATTTTCAGGATATTAATATTGGTTGATACTGTCTAAGGTGGAAAGACCACAGATTCAAAGAAAATAAAGTTGACCTAATGGCACTACTAGCATTAAAAAACAATCTCTTCTCATCTTACAAACACAGTCAATTTAGTATAATAGTCACTGTGTAGAATAAATGTGTAGCAACAAGGTGACTTTTTATAGTTACTTTTCTTATTGCAAACATAATTTAACATTCAAACAGGCAAAGCTAAGAGTAACATAGTGATTCTATTCCCAAGAGTCCTTCACTTACACACCAAATTAGGAACAACTGAAGAGCAGTCACAGTGAGAAACTGACTCAAGATTTAGATGTATTTGAACACCATGTCTCAAAACAAAAGAAAAACCACCCAGTTCTCACACTACTGCAATAGTATGTCCTCTAATCAATCACATATAAAGATTTCTAGTCTGACAATTGGCTTTGATTTGGGGAAGATAATATTTCTGTACCATTCAAATAATCATACTAATGAACATTATAAAAATTATTGTGGATCTATATGCCCTTTTCAAGAGATTTGATGAATTTTTCTTTAGTTTTTTTTTTTTGCAAGGCAATGGGGTTAAATGGCTTGCCCAAGGCCACACAGCTAGGTAATTATTAAGTGTATGAGGTGGGATTTGAATTTAGGTACTCCTAACTCCAGGGCCAGTGCTCTATCCACTGTGCCACCTAGTCACCCTGATTTGCTGAAATTTAAACAACTTACCAACAGTAAAAGCAAGGAATAATACTTCACATTAAAGGTAGTATAATTTCAAATAATGCTTTAAGGTTTTATTTGAAGAAAAAGGATGTTTATACTACCAAGTCAGAAAAAAAAGTTAAGCAAAATATTAAAGATAATACTGAAGAATTACATTTATTACATTCAGATTCCAAAAGAAATAGAAGTTTCAGAGATCTAGTGTGAGGGGGGGAAAGCTAAAGAAAGTTTTTAGTTACATTGGAGAAAAAGAAATTCCTAATTTAAAAAAAAACTTACATGCTTTTGTTGTTGCTTTGCTATCTCTGATTATTATATCTACTTTTAAGGGAATAAATTACTAGCAATCTATGGCCACTTTGTTATATCATTTTTTCTATTCACCCATTTTTTTACTGACCAATTTCTAATGTTCTAAATATATTTTTCAATCTGTGATTTCTCTTGCCATTAATGCTCACTGGTTCTCACCTCCAAAATAAACCTTGAACTATTTAGCTGCTTTCCTTTTGTGTTTACATTTCACCATATATGTTAAATATAGTTTTTTTCCTCTCATTATTCCAGATCCAAGTTATATTATGTAGTGAAAAGAACCCAGACAAAGAAGCATGAAAGCATATTTCTGTCCTTGCTGGCACACTGGAAAACTGTGATGGATGCAGAGTTCATTAAAGCACTGGATTCAGAGTAGCATTTTCAGCATCTAGAGTAATCCTTCTATTACATTAGATTATATTAGATTGTGTTATCTAGCCTTTTATTATTCTGTTCTTGGCAATTGTGGTTCAGACCTTGAACTCCATATGAAGGCAAAGAAAGCATCTTCATTAAATACATATAGGAAGGACAGCTAAGAATCTGTAAACATGCCAGAAACATCATCTAGTATGAAATTATAGGGGTAGAATTATAGGTTCAATTTTAATAAGTAAAATGGTCCAATTTACAATATAAAGTCTTTAACTTTGGTTCAAAATATCAACTATACTTATATAGGAGAGAAGATAAATAATCTTGTTTTCTATAGTCTAAATTTGATTTTCCTTTGCAGAGAAGACAAATAAAATGAAAATTAATTAGTTAATTCTTTCTTCACTATTGCTTGTTATTACCATTCCAGGCATCCATATTGATTAGCCATTCTATCCCTTTCTTTTATCCAAACTTTTATACAAATACAGCTAACTACAAATCGCTTTTTTATGCTCTTAAAATTTTTATCAACCTAAGTTCATTCTTAGATTACATATGCCCTAAATTATATTTATAGGTTCATGCCATACTTCTGTCTTTCTGTTCTGTATATGTTAGTGAACTCTCTTAGAATACACATTGCTATTTTTAGACATATCCCTCTTTTCCACTTCATCAGGAGAAAGTCAGAAACTTTTAATAATGGGAGTTTCCTATCATCCCTGACATGAGTTCCTTTATAGAATTCTAGTCCTTCACATTCTATTTACCTTTCATCTGAGCCTTCTGAAATCTCTTCTCCTGAAATATAGAGTACATGCTAGAGTATAACAACTTTTCCTTCTTTTTTCTATCATATATTCTAAGAAGTAGCAGTCACTACCCCCTCCCCAGTCTCTTGGTGATTATCAAGTCCAGAATAAAATTTCTCCTTGTTCATTTCTTCAATTTTCAAATTTCAAATCTAATTGTCATTGTTTAAGTTAATAAGCTATTTGGGATTCCCCTTCTGGGAGCCAAGATGGTAGAGCAAGCATTAAGTTGTTGCAACTTTTCTTTATTTGCCAGTTACAAAATAGCATCCCAGAATAAATCTCAGAATACAAAAATAGGTAAGGAGATAGGATGAAACAATCTTTTAGTTCAGAAAATTTGGAACAGTTGCTGGAAAGTTCTGTCTCATTCTGGCATGGAGGGAGTGGATAGCACAGTGTTGGATAGGAAATATCCCAGCAAGTCAGCAGTAAGTTCCACCTTAGCAAACCTGTGGGAGATCCTGAGCCTGAGTATGTAGAGCAGGTAAATGTCAACATTAAGACACCCCAGATGCCTTTATTCCTTTAGCATAGCAAGAGGAAATGCAGACTCCATTTCTGACAACCACCACTTGTTTCAGCCCAGTACTAGTCAAACAGACATGCTCCAGAGGTCAGCCACTATGGGCTTCCTTGTAGTCCCAGGAAAATTCAGAATTTCCCCCAATGGGCCTCTGCACATTTCAGACCCCATCACTAGCTTTCCAGCTCAGCACCAAGTAAGTTTCCAGACCTACATGATTTCCAGAAATGACAGCTACTCCCCAACACTCATCCCTCACTTCAGTGCAGACAAGACAGGAGAACCCCCAAAACATACCAGCACGACACCAGGCAAATAGCCAAGACCTGAATCTACTTGCATAAGAAGCCTGAGACAACCCCTTCCAACTTGGGAACAGAGCTTAAATTAAAAAAAAAAAAAGAAAAATTACAACTACAAAAAAACGATGAGTAAAAACTACCAAAAATATTAGCATAAAAAGTTATTATGGTGACAAGAAAGACCAAGACACAAATTCAGCAGGGACCAACGATGTCAAAACACCTTATGAGCAAACTGCACCCTTCCCCACAAAAATGGAGAGTGGTCTCAAGTCTAGAATGTATTCATGGAAAATTTCCAAAAGGCACTTAAAAACCATTTAACAGAATGAGGAAAAAATAATTGGAAAAAGAATTGTTTTTTAAAAAAAAAACTGTTTAAAAAGTAAAATTGGCCAAATGGAAAAGGAGATACAAAAATCCACTTAGGAAAACAACTCCTTGAATAGTACAGTTGGACAAATGGAAAAGAAAGAATGAAAGTTAATCGAGGAAAACAACTTCTTAAAAGCTAGAATTGGGCAAGTGGACGCTAACAACTTTATGACACATCAAGATTCCATCAAACAAATTCGGAAAAATGAATAAAACTTTGAGTTCATATTAAATACCTCATGGGAAAAGCAAATGACCAGGAAAAGTCCAGAGAGAAAATATCAGAATCACTGAAAATCATAATGAAAAGGAGGATATGGAAAGCATTCATCAAGAAATTATGAAGGTAAACTTCCCTGATATCCTAGAACCAGGGGACAAAATAGGAATCAAAAGAATCCACCTATCTCTTCTGGAAATAAATCCCAAAATAAAAATTCCAAAAAAATTCAGGAGTATCAAATCATAAAAATGTGATATAAATGTCCATAAAGAAACAATTCAAAAATAAGCACACCACAAATAGGATTTCATAGGCTTTAGCAGTTGTAACTTTAAGGGATTATAGGCATGGAGCTAGATATTCCAAAAGGCAAGAGTTAGTACATGACCCCAGAGAGATGAATGGAGCACTTCCATAATAGATCAAAGGAAAAAAAGTGGTTAATTACTAAAATAAAAGGATTACAAACTTCATTAACAGAAGACCAGGTATAAACCAAACATTTGACCACTATTATTAATACCCAAGAGAGCCATAAAGAAGGGAAAAAAAGGGAAAAGACAAAAAAAGAAGGGATTTCGTTGAACTAAAATGATTGAATGAGATGATACTTGCAAATCTCAAATATTGTATCATTGATGAATATACATAATAGAGGGTGCAGTTATAAGATGAATTTAAGGAAATGACATAAAAATTAAGGGATGAGAAAGAGCAGTGCAATGGGTAAGCAGGACGGAAGAGATGAAATGAGACAAATTTCACATGGAGAAGCGTGAAAGACCTATTTCAGTGGAAGGAAAGATATAAGGGTGGACAATGAACATTGCACAAACTTAATATCATAGGTAAAGTGTAGGGTATAGTACCTGTGGTGTGAAGTAGTCAAGTCCTTTTTGGGACTATTTTCCACCTTTGATGCCCACATGGCTCCAAGAAGCTTTAGCATGCAAAGTAGTCATATCCCCGTAAATCATTTCAGCAAATGGATTAAATCAGGTTGATGGCAACTGAGGCAGTTTCAAACCTATTTGTGTGTGAAGCATGTGAAGACTTCTACTGGTAGAAGGCAGAAGAGAACAATTCATTCCAACAGTCAAGAAGGCATTTGAAGAATGTTCTGTGGAGTTCTTAGAGCTTGGTTAGATATCAAAGTTTCCAAGAACATCCAGTGCATCTAGAGTCATGGTCAGTTGTTTTGGCTCTGTCTTGCCATTGAACTATTATGAATTTGGAAGGGAATGAGGTCAATGTCTTCCTGCAATTCTGCCTCACCCAAATCAAAAGACATAACCCATATGATTTTACCATTTCTATCTCAAAGTCCTGTGTTGACAAGTAAGTAATGAAGCAGCAAATGAAGATAAACTGAAAGCTATAGTCACAATCTAGCACACAGGCAGACCAAATCACAGGGTCATCTCTTTGCTGGAAGCAGCAGTGGGACTTGGCAATCACCTTGGATGGATGAGAAATCTTTTAAAGATTGCATTGCTCACCTCCTGGTGTGAGGAAGGGACTAGAAAAAGTGTTCTAAAAATTATCTACTTACCTAGTCTGGTGTGATTATCATGGCAGGCAGGGATCCCACCTTGTAGTCAAAACACAAATTCATGTAGAAAATCCTGTTCAAAAATGATTCCACCCACCATTGAGAGATGGAATATACTTTTACTCATAGACAGCACAAAATTCAGTAGACCACAAATATGAAGTACTCTTGTTGCAAGAGAACTCAGTAGTCATATACAAATAGCAGCCCTGAGTGAAACAATGTTGACAAATGAAGGCCATCTTACTAAATTTGGAGATGGATACATGTTTTTTTTTTTGTTTGTTTTTCCTGGAGTGACCATGGTGAAACTCTATGAAGACTGGAATAAGTTTTACAAGCAAAAACTAATTTAATCAACAAGCTTACATAGTCACCTAAAGGAGTGAATGACAGATTCATGACAATGTAATTGCAACTTGCAGGGAAATGTCATGCCACCTTCTTCAGTGCCTTTGCGCTCATCATGATGAACCCTGATGAGGTAAAAAAAAAATTATTAAAACTTGAGGATCCTTATCATCAGGACAAGCTTATGGGTTCTGGGTGACATTAATACTAGAGTAGGCTCAGATGAAGAGAAATAGCAAGGAATTTTGCGTAGGAATGCAGTTGGAAACAGTAATAGCAATGGTCACCTACTAATTAAGACTTGAGCATCTCATGACCTCATCACAAACACTGTCTTCTGTTTGCCTAAATGCAATAAAACTTCCTGGATCCATCCTCACAGCAAGCATTAGCATTGAATATCCTATGTGATTGTAAAAAGAGACAGACAAGATGAGAGTGATGAATGAAAATTTGTGGTGGAGAGTTCTGGACTGATCACAGAACCATCTTATCCAAGATAAATATTGACATTCAACTGAAGTGGCAGGCTCAAGGCAAAATGGCTATCAGAAGTATCAATATCAAAAGATTAGAGTGCTTCTCTGAGTGGAAACAGTTGTTGTTAACTTGGAGGGAAAATTAAGCCAACCCAGAGTTGTCAACTGTGGAACAGAAAAGGAGTGGATTTGGTGGCCAGTATTGTATTTGCTCATCTGGGTCAAAACACATCAAGACTGGCTTGCTGAAAATGATTAAGAAATAGAGAAGCTACTAAACAAAAAAGAGTACTCCAAAGTGTTTACCATCAAGATAGTTCTTCCTAAGAAGGCAGCATTTAATTTCATCAAGATTAAAGTACAAATGAAGATTAGAGAGATACAGGATTCTTGCTCAGCAAGAAGGCAGATGTGATTCAGTGTTTTTGTGGATAGTAACAATACAAAGTGCTTTTATGATGCCCTGAAGACTACTTATGGACCAAGATCATATAGCGCATTTTAACTACACAGTGCTGATGGAGTCATATTTTTTAGTACATGATCCTGGTGAGAGGGATTGGATACTTCCATAGTATTCTTAATGTACTTTTATCAATCAATGCATAACATTTACCTCAAGTTAAAGTTAATCTATCCTTAGAAGTTCCAAATGAAGAAGAGATTTTTGCATGCTATTAGGTCCCTTTCATGTGGCAAATCACCTGGTACTGATTCTATTCCTGCTGAGCTTTACAAAGCAGTGAATGGGGGAGGTACAATGCTCATCCAAATGTTGACTGAAATTTTCTAGTATATATGGCATGAGGAAGTTATACTCCAAGAGTTCAATGATATCTCCATTGTACATCTCTATAAAGGTAAAGGGAATAGATTGACCTGTGCTAATCACAGGGATGTTTCTCTTTTAGTCATTGCTGGCAAGATTCTTGAGAGAATTCTCCTTAATAAGTCTTTGGTTACCTCCCTGAGAGACAATATGGCTTTCAGACAGGGTCACAATAGAATTGCTATGGTATCTGATGCCTGACAACTCCAGGAAATATTCCAGGTGAAGTATAGAAGTCTGTAGAGAACATTTGTAGATCTGTCCAAGAATTTTGATACTGTCAGTTGTGAAAACTTATGGAAAATTATATAAAAATTTGATTGCCCAGAGAAGTTCAACAGTACTGTACATCAGTTTCATGTTTGTCCAGGTTCTGGATAGTGGACAATGATCTCACAATTTCCCAGTCATCAATGGGTTGAAACAAGATTTGTATCCTTGCTCCCATGCTTTTTAGCCAGATGTTTTCAGCCATGTTATCAGAGGACTTCACTAAGAATGAAAAGGCCATCAAGGTCAGCTACTGAACAAACAGTAAATTCTTCAACTTGAAAATACTAAAACCAAAGAAAGTGGTGGTATATGCTTTTCTGATGGCAGATGATTATGCACCTAATTCAGTCTCTGAAGTGGAGATTCAAGAAAGGATGAATCTATTCTCTGCTGCTTGTGATGATTTTGGTCTAACAATTAGCACCAAGAAATACACAGGTGCTCTGTCAGCCATTACCATGTCATCAATAGGTGGAACCATGGAATACAGCAATTGGGGAAGTTTGGAGTAATGTAAATAAGTTCATTTACATTGGCACTATACTTTCAAGGGAGGTACAAAACTGATAATGAAGGTAAAACATGCATTATCAGAGCAAATTCAGTATTTGAGAGGTTCTGAACCAAACACTATCATTGCAGGAGTCATTTTTTAACCAAGTGAGGTAAATATTTATAGGAAACAGGAATTGGGAATAAGGAAGATGATAAGAAAAAAAGTATAATTAAAATATAAAGGAAAATTAAACGGGGTGGCTAGGTGGTGCAGTAGATAAGCAAGCACCAGCCTTGGAGTCAGGAGTACCTGGGTTCAAATCCAGTCTCAGACACTTAATAATTACTGAGCTGTGTGGCCTTGGGCAAGCCTCTTAACCCCATTTGCCTTGCAAAAAAACCTTAAAAAAAGGAAAATTAAAAATTCCTATCACAAACTCATGCATGAAAAGAATACATACCATAACATATCTTCAAAAATGGTCAATCTGCCTCTGTTTGAAGATCAGCAAGAGTTTAGTGGGAATCATTTCTCAATAATTAGGGACCTATAACTGCCCCCTTGAAGGACTTAGATTACTTTGTTGGGAAACTCTTACAACGAGTAATAATATTCCCATTTACAGGCTCCTGGACAAAGTTAAACAACTTTAAATGAAGTCTCTACTTAGACTTTAAAGCTACATATTCGACAAAAAAAAAGTGAAAAAAATTCTCAACTGAAAATATTGTGGAGGAACTTCAGGAACAGTCTGCATCTTCTGAATAAAAGGTAAGTATATAACCCAGCTTGGTCAGGATAGCTGAAAAAATAGTGAGAGGTAAAGGCTCAGCAAACTAGCATTGCAGTGGGCCAGTAGTGAGGGTCCCAATCCCAGCTCAAAAGACAATGTTTGCACCTAGGAAATACTGGTGCAAAAGATGAGACTGAGTTGGGTTACCCTAATGCAAGGAATAAACCTCTGCATGGCCAACTGTTATAGGCAAGTGGAAAGCCAGGACTGACCTAAGGGAGGGAACAAACTGCTACATAGGCAATGCCATAGGCAAGTCAGTGACCAGATCCCAGCCCCAGCACAAAAAAAACCCTTAAGAGTATATTACTTGTGGGAGTGGATAGGTGGCGCAGCAGATAGAGCACTGGACTTGGAGTCAGGAGTACCTGAGTTCAAATCCGGCCTCATACATAATAATTACCTAGCTGTGTGACCTTGGGCAAGCCACTTAACCCCATTGCCTTGCAAAAACTTTAAAAAAAGACTATATTACTTGTGCATTAGGAACAGAGATCAACTATCAAAATGATCAAAAAAAAAAGTACTAATCATGGAAAATTACGATAAAATGTATATGTGTGATTACTCAAAGGAGTATATAACTTCGTCTGAAATCCAAAAAGAGTTCCTGGAAGACTCAAAAGGATTTTAAAAACTGAAGAAAAGAGGAAGAAGTCAAATGGAGGAAAAAATGAGAAACGTCATAGAAATGAAAAATTGACTGAAGAAATCAACTATTTTTAGAGTAAAATGACCAAATGGGAAAAAAATATGCTACTGTTCAAAAAGTAAAAATAACTAGTTGGAAAAGGAAACATGAAAACTATCTGAAGCAAATCAAATTCTAAAAAGGGAAACTAATGATTCTATAAGACACCAATATTGCATCAAACAAAATTAAAAGTCTGAAAAAAATAGAAGAAAATGTAAAGTACCTCTTAGGAAAAATGACCGACTTTGAAAATAGATCCAAGAGAAATAATTTATGAATTTATAGTCTGCATGAAGGCTTCGATAAAAAAAGAGCCTGAAAAATATATTTCAGGAAATTATCATGGAAAACTGCCCTAATATCTTAGAACAAGTAAACAAAATAGTCCTTGAAAGAATCCATCAATCACTTGCAGAAAGAAATCTTAGAACAAAAACTCTATGAATGATTGTAACCAAATTTCAGAATTCTCTGCTAAAAGAGAAAATATTGCAAGCAACCAAAAATAAGTAATTAAAATACCAGGGAGACATAGGCAAGATCACTCAGGACTTATCAGTTTCAATATTAATGGATAAATTAAAGAAAGAGCACATTAATGAATTGGACATGCAGTTAAAAAGTTAGAAAAAACAAATTAAAAATACCTAATTAAATAGAATATTATTAATTCTGAAGATCAAAGGAGAAATCAATAAAATTGAAAGTAAGAAAACAACTGAATTAATAAATAATATTAAGAATTTTTTAAATTAAAAAAATAAAATAGACAAACCTTTGGTTAATTTTATTTAAAAAAGAAAGAAAAAAGCAAATTACCAGTATCAAATGAAGAATGAAATCATGCCAATGAGGAAGAATTTAAAGTAATAATAATTCATAGCTATTTTCACCAACTGTTTGACAGACTAAGTGAAATGGATGAATACTTAAAAAATATAAAGAGGAAATAAAATAATTAACTAATCCCATTTCAGAATGGGAAATTGAACAAGCCATCAATGAACTCTCCAAGGGAAAAAAAATCCTAGAAATAGATGGATTTAAAAGAGAATGCTATCAAATATTTAAATGATAATTAACTTCAATTTTATTTAAATTATTTGAAAAAATAGGTGAAGAAGGAGTCCTGCCTAATTCCCCTAATAGTTTATGATCAGTTTTGCTAGATTGATTCTTGGTTGTGATTCATCTTCTTTTGCCTTCCAGAATATCATATGCCAAGCCCTGATTCTTAAATGTAAAAACTACAGTCTTGTGTAACCCTGACTGTGGTTCCACAGTATTTGACATTTGAACTGAATATTTTAATTGGGAAATACAATTGCTTACTGCCTTTTCTCTTTTACATGATGGTTATAAAATTTGACCATCATGTTTTTAAGAGATTTATTTTGTGTTCTTTTTCAGGAGATGATTGGTGGGCCATTTTATCTCATGTTTTAGGAAATAAGTTTAGATCTTCCAAATAATTTATTGAAAGAAACATTTAGACTTTTTATTTTGATGATTCTCAGATTGTTCAATAAGTTGTCTTAAATGTTGTCATCTGGATTTATTTTTCAGATCAGTTATTTTTCAATTGAAGTAACTATCTGTTTTTCCCACATCTAACAATGTTATCATTGACCCAGTGCTAAGGGAGTCTAGATTCTCCCGAACCCAGCATTATCCAAAATTAATTTGTTAAGGGAATCTAGATCATTGATGGGATAACACTTTGCTAATTGTCACAGATAAAATAAATGAAAAGTATTAATATTACTATTATGTGTTACCTGAAGATTTGTTATTTGAAGAATCACCAAAATTATGTGGAGAGTGTGGTATTAAGGATCATTTATTAATAGTTATTTATTTCAGGAGTGCCAAGAAGAGTTAGTTATTTAAAGGAAACTTATGCTAGGGTGAAATCACTCTGCAACTTATAAGATCTATCAATTCTGAATTTTTGCCTATTTCATTTATTAGATTAGGACTCACCTTTATTCCCCCCTTAAGATTCTAAATGAGAGTTTCATTTGGGGCTTTGTAATTTCATGTTTCCTTCACCAGATCTTTATTGAGATGATTGCATATGTATTTCTTCATTCTCTGAACAAATTTATTTTTCCATTGATTGTGAAGAAAACTTTGTCTGATTAATATTGGGGCAAACACACTTAAGATAAGAAATTAACATGCATTAATCATCTGGAATCATGTTAAAAGTCCTATAGACAAATATGTTCTACAATAAATCTAAGTGAAGATGAAGAATTTACAGAGCTGTATCACTTTCACAGTGGGTTATTTGTTCAACTTATTTCCCTGAAGCCCCACAGAAACGTGTTCTGGATCACTGTTTTTATGTTTATATAAAGTGATCAGGGTGAAGAGATGAGTAAATAAACAAGCCCAATTAATTAGGGTTAATAGCACTGCAGTATATAAGTAACAAATATTAGCAAAATTCCCTAGAGGAAAAGACAATGGCTGGGAAAAATTACATTTATACTAATATATATTGTCAGAATCTTGATCTCTGCCTCCTGGAAAATCTCATTTAGTGATTTGGATGAAGAACAATGAACAAACAAGATAAATGTTAATTAATAGGGAGGTGGCTATCATTTCTTTCTGGACTGACATTTCATCCTTGTGCTTACTGAAATAGAAGCTTCTTGGACCAAGATGGCCCTGGAGGGGAATATGAGTCTGGTGACAACATAGCATCCCCCTCACTGAAATGCAATGCATGTGTTTTTCCAATATATGACCTCCCTGATATCATGGCCTTCTTCAAAAATGAAGGACAAAAAAAATGGGGGTGGTGGTGTTTATTGTTGTATAGAAACTCTTGGAAGGAAGTTCAAATTCATGGAAAAAAGGGGTAGAGCAGGAAGAGAAAAACAGATGCATTATGGCAAGAAGGGTTAGAGAATACAAATGGTAGAGTATTGAGAAGACTTGATTGTGTATCCTGAAATTCCATTTATTGATAAACACAGCTCTCCAGAGTCGTAGTTGAAGAGATCCCATCTGGACCTTGTTGATAGACTATGATATTATACCCTGGGGATCACATAATCATCTGATCCTTGTGCTGAGAAACCTACTGTACCCAAGGCTGCTACTAAAGATGCTGCTCCATCATGTTGTTTTGGCAGTTTTGGAAGTGCCGAGAATAGGATTAAAAATCTATCTTTTTGACCTGCTGTTCTGGTACCTTCCAAGACCATGAAAAGCCACTGTGGGAAGTGGAGCTGAAAAGACTTATATCCTACATCTCTAAAAGTTTGGGATCTCTAGTTTTGAGAATGAACACTGAATGTATGTGGGTGTGTTTGTGTATATACCTGTAAATATGAAAGTACATGTTACAACATGCTTAGCTCTTATGTAATCTACATTCCATGTTCAATAAACCTTTAAAAATAAAAACATGATTGTATTGTTCTCTTATATTCTTATCAATTCTTATCAATAAAGAATAAAAAGGGTTACTTCAATATGATGGAACTTAAGGCTATTCTAAGAAACTAGATGTATTAGTGGTTTTGTATAAAACTCATTTCAATGGGTCTAATTAGCTTATTCAGTTTAATTAAACCCAGGGTCCAATATTTGATCCTTAAGGAAGTTGTAGAAATAAAAACATATTTTATAGCATTTTAGAGTTTGCCAAACTGCTTTCCTCTCAATGTCTGAACCATACATAGTAGATATTTAATAAATGCTTGTTGACAGTAACTCTTTGAAAGAAGAAACAGACTTAGAATGTCTCTTCACTTTGAATGACTCATTCATTTTTCATATAAATATCTCTCCTATTGATAAATTAGTAAATTCCTGCAAATTGATAGGAGTTCAGTTCAAATACTTGCATTTTTCATTCCAAGGTCAGTGGTTAATCTATTTCATTATGATGATTTTAATTTGTTTTGTGGTTAAAGAATTGAGGTGTTTATCACCTAATGTGTGTGGGGAAATCAAACTGTTAACAATTAAGTGGAGTATCTGTTGAATACTAGCTACAATGTTAGGTATCATAATAGATTCAAAGAAATATAAGAGTCTCCTTACGATTGAAGAGTTTATTATCATTGGAGAGACAAGAAATACATCTATTAAGTTATCAAACACTTATTGTCTATTGAGTGCAAAATGCCATGGAACCCTCTATTTAAAAAATAAAGGTTAAGACATTGGTTATGGTCCGAGGGGTTTATGGAAAGAGAGACCCCAGGAAATATTTTTGCTTCTACATAGAGATAATTTGGAGTCCCATACTTCTCTCTCTCTCTCTCTCTCTCTCTCTCTCTCTCTCTCTCTCCTAACATAAAGTGGCATGACCTGGAGTAGCTGTTAAGGATGCTTTATCTGTTTGAAACATTAAGTGACGTAAAACTTGTTATGCCCTTTTCTTACTAACTACATATGTGGAAAAATCTATTAAATTCAACACAATCACACAAATATTTATTTAGTACCTATTATGTATGGTGGGTACATATTCTGGGTAATAGAGATAAAAATTAAAAAAGGTAGCAGTCCTTGTTCCCAAGGAATTCACTCATTATTTTAAGGAGAGCCATAATGTATAAAAATGAAACTTAAAATTAATACAGATGTGGGAAAATGCAGTCCACAGTGCAATGTTATGTGGAGCAGAGCTACCACAGAGCTCTCATAAAAATAGCAAATAAAAATATATTGTCTATTGTTTCAATAAAAACTTTTAAAAATAAAGTTAGATAGCCCTAAATTGGAAGATCAACAGACTTCCTATAGAATGTAATACCTGAGAAAAACTTTGAATGAATTATTGAAGTTGACATTTAGGATGGATTGATTCCATTGCTGGGATGGAGGATAAACTTAGGAATAGACATCTAAATATATGAGTGAGAATAAGGCAAATTTTAAAGTTGTTTTTTTTTTTACAAAATTATCAAGAATGTGAAAAAATGTGTAATAAACTTAAGAAATAAAACTAGAAGGTGGAGTCAAGGTGGTGGCATGGAGACAGGAATTCCCAGAAACACATTCCCCCCAAAACTCCTAAAGCCATCAAATTATGACTCTAGTCAAAATTTAGAGGGGTAGAACCTACAGAAAGACTGAGTGATACAACTTCTCAGTCCAATACAACTTAGAAGATCCACAAGAAAGGTCTGTTTCACTGGGATCAGGGTTTGAAAAGCCAAAGCATAGCTACAGTGCAGCCTGACTGGAGCAAACTAGCTCTAGTCTTCCAGGAATAGCCCTGTGCAGAACCTGGGTACCTGGGGGCACCTGGGTTCTGAAGAAGGTGCAGTCTCCAAACCTCTTGGCCCAAGGATCACATCGGTCAGCCTGAAGGGGTGGTAAGAGAACTGCCTCACCAGGAGAGGAGGGCCTCAGAGCAGCCATACAGTGAGAATCTGCAGCAAGAATCAAGGAAGCCACATGGCACTTCCCAAACTCCCAGCCCATAAATGGTAAGGGGGTTGGGGGGAACTGAATAGATCTCTCTGCTCTCCAAAATACCTCTCTGCTGCTTGCTCACACTCAGATCCAGGTTTCAGCCTGGGCTCCTTTACTATCATAGAGAAGCAAGGATCCTCCACACAGCTCCAGGGTAGAGGGGAGGGCCTGTGGTTGTCTACATAGCAGAACAAAAGCAATAGAGCAGTCAGAGCTTCTCATAAGACCTTGGCAGAATTAGAATCCCTGTGGGGTGTCCCTAAATTCCCCAAAGCCTTCAAAGACTGGGAAATAAGTCAGAGCCTGAGGAAATGAGCAAACAAAAGATAAAGAAGAATCTGACCATAGAGAATTGCTTTGGTCCCATAGAGGACCAAATTACATATTGAAAAGAAGATAAAGTTTAAACTTCTATATCCAAAACCTCCAAGAGAAATAGAAAATGGGCTAAAGCTATTGGATGAGCTCAAAAAAATCTTTGAAAAGCAATTAAGGGAGGTAGAGGAAGAATTGGGAGGAGAAAGGAGAGTGATGCAGGTAAATCATGAGAATCAAGTTAGCAGCTTGGTGTAAGAAATACAAAAAATACTGAAAAAAATTAAATGTTAAAAACCAATTTGGGCAAAGTGTTAAAAGCCACACAAAAGGCAAATGAAGAGAATACCTTAGAAAGCAGAATTTTGCCAGCTGGAAAAGGAGATAAAAAAGCTCTCTAAAGAAAGTAACTCCTTCAAATGTAGAATGGAACTAAAGGAAGCCAAAGACTTTGCAAGAAATCAGCAAGAAATAAAACTATACCAAAAGAACCAAAAATTACAAGAAAATGTGAAGTTTCTCACTGGAAAAACAACTGATATCAAAAACAGATCCGGAAGAGATAACTTAAAAATCATTGGGATACCTAAAAATCAAGACAAGGAAAAGAGCCTAGACTTCATTTTTCAACAAATAATACAACAAAAGTGTCCTGATGTCCTAACAGCAGAGTGTAAAATAGAAATTGAGGGAATTCACTGATCACCTCTTGAAAGAGATCCCAAAAAGAAAAAACTCACAGCAATATAGCCACATTCCAAAATTCCCAAGTCAAAGAGAAAATACTAAAAACTGCCAGAAACAAACAATTCAACTAATGTGCCTCTAGATAGGCTTACACAAGATCTGGCAGCATCTATATTAAGGGCTCATAGGGCTTAGAATATGATATTCTGGAAGACAAAATACCTTGGTTTACATATGAGAATCAACTACCCAGCAAAACTGAACATCCTCTTTCAGGAGAAAAGATGGACTTTCAGTGAAACAGGGTACTTTCAAAATTTCCTATTGAACCAAACCAGAGCTGAACAGAAACTTTGGTCTCCAAGTACAGGACACAGGTGAAGCATAGACAGGGAGAACAATTAGGACTAATTATGAGGGATTTAATGATATTGAGTTGTTTGTATTCCTTCATGGGGTGAAGATACTGATAACTCATATGAACTTTCTCATTTAAAGGGCAGTTACAAGGAGTTTATGTAGACAAGACACAGGAAGGAGCAGAGTATAATGGCATAATATAGTAATAAGATGGAGTCAAGTGGTGAAAAAGGAAAGTACTGGGAGGAAGGGAAAGGAGAGGAAGAAGGGGCTAAGATATTTCACGTAAGAGTCAAGATAAAGCTTATGCAATGGAGTGGAATGGGGAAAGATGAGGGGGAATGAGTGAAACTTCATTCTCATCAGAAATAGCTCAGAGAGGAAATAACATACACACTTAATAGGGTAGAGAAATCTAACTTACCCTAGAGAAAAATGAGAGGAAAAGGATGGGAGAAAGGGAATGGGGTGAGGGAAGAGGGAACTGGTAGTAGAAAAGAGGGAAGATTGTGGAAGAGGGTATTCAGATATAACACACTTCTGAGGATGGACAGAGTGAAAGGGAAGAGAGAGAGAGAGTAGAATACATGAGAGTGGGGAGGAATAGAGTGGAAGGAAGGGAAGGAAGTACATCTAGTAATAAAAACTGGGAAAAATAATGAAATGGACTTCTGATAAAGAAGGTAACTCATCCCAGAGATAGAGTGATTAGAATCTGAATACAGACTGAAGTATACCTTTTTTTCTCTCTCACTATTCTTGAGGTATCACTATCTTTTTTGGGGGGGAAGGGTTATATTTACTCTTACAATAAGATTATTGTAATAACATAAAATAAATAAACCAAAATAATAACTTAAGCTAGAACCAATTTGGAAAGAGATCAAATAAAATAATTTGTAATTGATTACAGAAATAAAGAGTTATTAATTATTAGGGACTTTTGAAGAGGGGACTGAAATGGTCTGAGCTGTTCATTACAGACAGAAACTTGGGATTTTGGTGGAGGCTGGCTTAAAGAGAGGAGAATATTACAATAGCTAGGTTGAAAAGTAGTGGTTCTTGAACAAAGGTGGAGGCTGAATGAAGAGGAGTTGTGTTTAGTAGACTGTCAAGGTAGTCAATGAATTACTGAGGAGTAAGAATTATAAATGTGAGAGAAAGAGTAAGATGAAGGATATCTGAGTTTGGGAATCTGGGTCACTGACAGTATAATAATATCCTCAATAGAAACAGGAAACCTAGGAATTGAGCTGAGAGATGGATGGATGAAAGATGCATTCTATGTATGGCACCAATGAAGGGAAAGAGAATACATTTCTGCCTCACTTCTTTGCAGAGTTTAGAGCCCCTCAGGTATGTATAGTACATTGCAAGTGTTTCCAAACTGTTTCAATTATTGATCCAATTGTGCTGATTTCCCTCTTTGTTCTTTTAAAATATATATTGTTTTTATATAAGTTGACTCTCTGGTAAGTAGGAGGAGGAAGGCTAGTAGTAGGAGAACACTTGTTGATATAAAAAACTATATCAATTAAAATATATTTTTGAAAAGAAAGATCATGAGTTTGGACTTCATGAATTTGAGATGCCTATCAGACATAAGAACATCCTGTTAGAGACAGGGAGTTAGTGATATACAAAGAATTTAGACAACTGACCAGAGTTGGATATATAGATTTGTAAATTGGCCACTCAAAACATCAGAGAGTAATGACAAAGATGAAAAGTACAGAGGTATTATAGATCCATGAAATAAAGTAGTCTTCATCACAAAGGGAAGGAAAGAGAAAGTAAAGGGAACTAATGGAAGGCATGGGAATAAGCATTTAGTATAGAGCGTTGATGACCATCCAAGTCACTCTGACTCTCATTGACTGGCTAACAACAGGTACCAGTTCAATCTCAATTGGTCATTGTTTGAGCCCTACCTGATAGTGAATGAATAAATATAAAAAGAAATTCTTTATGCTTGGAGCAGAAATTCTGAAAATCTTCCCCTCCTGCACTGTTTTTTCTAACTAGGTTAAAGAGGTCATCTTTGCTTCACTTCTTTTTTAATCTGCCTTAATCACTGAATGAGTGCTGCCTTAGTAAAACTGAAACCTGTTAAAGATCTTAGCTTAAAAGGCCAAGGTCTTACATTGAATCCAGGGCCATCTCCAGTTGTCCTCATGCATATCTGGTCATTGAACTTGCCAGAAGAAAATGTGAGGCTAGTGACTTTGCACAACCTTCCCTCACCTCCAATTCACTTGTATGTCATGTCATGACTTCCTTGCTGTCACAAGGAATGAAGGACAAAGTACAACATAATTGGTCTCACTTAAATCTAACTCCTGGGCAAGTCTTTGGTCCTCTTCAAAAGTGAAGGCTAAACAGTAACAACAAATATGTGATGGGCAATGTGATATGTCCTTAAATAAACAACAAAATATTTTATCTCATTTGATCCTCATTAAAACCCTATGAAGTAGGTGTTATTATTATTATTCTCATTTTAAAGCTAAGACAACAAAGGCAAACAAATGTTAAGTTACTTGCCCATGGTCTCACATCTAGTAAGATGTTAAAGGGATTAGACTCCTGGTCAAACAGAAATTAGTATGGATTCTGGCACAAGGTATAGAGTTTGGCTATTCCATTGCCCATTGCTCAGTTTCGGGTTGAATTTCCAGGATGCTGAGGAGCCCTTGCAATTGAAAGAGAGCAAGAGCTATAGGTCTGGATCACAATTCCAGGTGCAGAAAAGCACTAGTGCTTTTGATCAAACGGGCATAGAGCACTTCATGAGCAAGTACCAGAACAAAGACCAAGAGAATCACCTTACCTTTAGAGCACCAAAATTTAGAGATCCTCTTTCCTGCTGAATTATGTTTCAATAAATCATATAAAAGCATTTTTAAGCAAAGCCTCAAAGAAAATGAAGATTGATAAAATAAGAATTTAAAACAAACCTAAAGAAAGAGGTAAAGAAGAACAAACTATAACTCACATTTGAGTTGTAAAGGAAAAATTGAAAAAATAAATTAGGGCAATACAAGAAAAATTATGAAAAGAGAATTAGTTTAGAAAAAAGGGTACAAAGAATATTAATAGATAGATAGATAATAGATAGATATATAGATAGAAATATTTTAAAAAATAGAATTAGTCCAATGGTAAAAGAGATACAAAGCCAAAGAAAATAACTACTTTAAAATTACAACTGCTCATGTAAACACTAAAAACTTCATGATATATATCGAATCAAAATATGAAAAAATGAAGAAAATATGGAATATTATCATCAGAAAAATTTTGAAAATATGTTGAGAAGATATAGTTTTAAAATTATTGAACTACTGAGAGCCATGATCAGAAAAAAAATAGCCCACATAGCTTATATCAAGAAATTATGAAGGGAAATTGCCCAGGTATCTTAGAACTAGAGGGCAAAGTAGAATTGAATGAATTCATTGGTAATCACCTGAAAGAGATCCCAAAATGAAAACTCTCAAGAAAATTATGGCCAAATTCCATAATTACTAGGACAAGGAGAAATATTACAAACATCTAGAAAGAAATTATCTAAATATCATAGAGGTAAGTCAGAACTACATAAATTTTGCATTACAGTAAAGGATTGAAGTGCTTGGAATATGATATTCTAGAAAGCAAGGGACCTAGGATTACAACCACGAATAGCCTACCTAGCAAAACCAAGTAAAATCCTTAAAGGGGGAAAATGAATATTTAATAAAATGGAAGAACTTTAACATAACCAATTGGACAGAAAAACCAGAGATAAATGAAAATTTGACATTCAAATATAGAAGTATAAATTCAGGAGAAACACATAAGTTAAGGAAAAACTGAGCAAGTTTAAATTATTTGCATTCCTATACTTAAAGATTATATATATATAAATATATATATATATATGTATATACATATATATGAAACACCTAATAACCAATTTCATTGGGATAGTTAGGAGTCTAATTAGCAGAGGATAGAAGTGTGAATCTATTATTTGCAATGATTTGAAAAAGTGAGAAAGTGACTCTAGGAGAATGACCAAGGCTGGGAAACAATGGGAAAAATTATCTCACATAAAAAGGTGTACAAAGAAAAGCTTTTGCAGTGGAATGAATAATGAGGGAGAGATCAACAGGAGAAAAAAAGGAAAGAAATGCACATTTAGCAATCATAACTTTGAATGTGAATGAGAGAAATTCATCTTTAAAATAGAAGTGAACAGCAGAATGGATTAGAACGTGGCTTCAACAATATTTTTGTTTACAAGAATGTCAAAGGATCAAATTTTAGAAAGCTAATTTCACAAAGCATTTGTAACAAAATGAAGAGGACTGAAGGTCTTTTATAGTAGCCCTGAGATTATTCTTCATCTCTCTTTGGTTTCTAAATATGGAAATATGCAGAGGAAAACAAGACCCCACTGCAAAATGTGAGACTAAGGTAGGGAGCATACATATAATTATGAATTGTCAAATTAGTGTGGCTCAGTAACTTTTAGATAATTTGAAAGGAGGAAAAGAGGTCCAGGGGACTGGATAGGTAAGCAGAAATGAATAAGTGTAAATCTATTGTTCCAAGAAAAAAATTCATTTTAAGAATATAGCTTACTAATATTAGGTTAGGAGCACCACATTTGTATATGAAGATCTTTGAGATATACAATAAAATTTTTCTTTTAAAAATATGGCTCTCTTAGGGTTGTTCTAGATTGTTCCAGATGTTCTGATTCTGAATTTTCTTTACCTTCACTGTTATAAACCTTCCCTCTTGTTACGTTCAACATACAAAAGTATGCAGCAACTATCTATAACCTTCTGTTGTTATTGCATTTGCTGTTGTTTCCAACTGTATTATGTTTTGTGTCCCCTAAATTGTATAATGTGTGTGAATATAGGCAAGAGAATCCAACTACATAGTACTTTTTTTTCCTTAAGAGAAAGTCATGCAAGGGGAATGCCAGAGGATTTTTCTCATGTCTTTTGAGTTCATTTTTGATTCTACACCACACCTACTGTCTGTCCTATTAGGATTCAAGGTAGGGAGACTCAGTGAAATATAGTTTCAGCTGAAAGTTTATTTTGTTAATTTACACTTTACTTTCACTTTGTAACATTTCTGCTACTTAGCGTATTCCAAACATACATAAACACTCAAATAAATGCAGATGTGTGTATATACATACTTTATGTATATCACACACATATACATCCATACACACATGCATACATATACATATGTATGAAAATCCCTAAAGCCAGAGGTACAAGATGAATAGCTAACAACCACTTTCTTGCTAGCAAAGTCTTCATGATTCTGTTTGTAGTATGCATATAGAGTACTTTTTTACAAAAATCCATTAGATGATTTTTCACCAACATATTCAACTGACTATTGTTTCTTGTTCCCATGACCTAGATCTAGGTTTGAATGTGATTCTTCTACTGATTAGCAGTATAAACTTCAAAAATAATTTCACTTTCTCTGAATGTCATTTTTCTTGCCTGTGAGATGACAGGGTTGAGCAAAACATATCTCTCAAATCCATTTTGACTTTGATTCCATTCAAATCCAATTTCTTGTCCTGTAAAGCCTAACTCATTTTTAAATCTTTCACAAAGATTTCCCACCTACCTATTCTATCTCACATTGATTTCTCCTTTTTCTATGCTCCTATAACCAAGGATTCTATACCACAAAATTTAACACTTGATTGCTTACCTTTATTGCATCATTATTTTATCCCCTTTCTAACCTCTTTGTAAGTTCTTTTAGGATAAAGATTTTATATTATTGCTATCATTACTATTATCATTTTATTATTAATTTTATTATTGCATCTGATCCACAACTGGTTAAATGAAGGAGACACTTCACTTTGAGTTAATGGAAATGTAGGTATACTATGTTGTGCACACAAACTGATGGCAAAGGTTTACTTTTTTTTTCTCCTGATAGAACATCAGAAACTCTTGGGACTGTACTCAGAGGGCTGTGCAGAGATTCAACTCAGCAGAGAGACACAGCTTCATAATCCACTGGTGTTTTTCATTTTCCCTCCATAGTAACCAGATAATTTGTGTCCAGGTGCTTTGCATGCATAGGTACCCTTAGGCAAAGGCAGGTAATTAATTGCTCCTTTGCCCCAGATGCACACCTCTACTAGGGGAAAACTTTAAGTTTTATCCAGAATTGCTTAAATAAGTGATAACTATCCCGCCACAACCATCTCTCAAATTGTAAAAGTTTTCTTTTTTCCTCCCACTTAACAGTATTTTAATTTTTTCCTAAATGCATGTAAAGAAACCATAATGTTTCCACCAGATCCATGAAACCTCCCTTTCTGTTTTTCATTCTCTGCTTCAGATCTTTTCCTTTCTGCCCTTTCTCTCCCCATATGATGAGTATTCTCATGATCTTTCCCATCTCTCTCAAAATGTGTTCTAAGAAAAAGATCAGATAAATTCAGTCACACAGACGTAAATCATCATCATCCTCAACATCATAGATATTTATTTTAATTCTTAATGGTTAAAAAGTACATTAAATATTCATTTTTATATGTAATTTTCAAATGAATCTTAAGGTATACAGTGCAAATATTATTATCTTCATTTTACAAATGAAGAAACTGAGGCTTACAAATGGTAAGTGGAGCCACATGTACGATCTACTTCTTTTAGGCCCCAAATCAGAACTTTTTCCATTATGTTGTACACTAGTTAGTAAGATTTAGATCTACTTATTTTGATTTCCAAATGAGAACTCTTTTCATTATATTATGCACTTTAGTCATATTCACAAATTATTACTCATTCACATTTTTGAGAAAATATAAATTTAAGTAACAACAATAAATCTTAAAATTCAGGAATCCATAATTTTAAAGAGATATTTTCATTTGTAGTTGGTTCTTCTTTGTGTGACTCTGAAATTGTGTCCTAGAGGAAGTAAATCTTTTAACTAGTCCCCCACACAGTGGCAACAATAATGAAAAAGAACATTTGATTTGTAGGTATTGAGCCTATAAACAAATTTAAGTTCTACTACTCACAAGATCTTGTTCTTTCTGGTTTTAAATTGTAAAATAGGTTAGAATGGTCTAATTTTCCCCTCGGCAGCCTTTTTAACTTGTTAAAATAGCAAATATTTAAAGATAAAGTTTTGAATCATCTATCAATTAGATATAATTTTGAGGAGGATCAGAGGAAAGTCAAAGGCAACAAGCATTTATTAAGTAACTTTTATTAAGTACTTTACAAATATCACCCCAATTAATTTTAAGGTATTGTCAAATGTACTTTTATACACAGTTTATATTAAACAGATAATGGAATTAGTAGCCCATTGTACACAAAACAGAAGATGATGTACCTTGATTTTCCCAATGTTTTGTTTTGCTTTAAATCCATATGTCCCGTATATAAAGTCTGACAAAAGAGACAAAATTTACAGTGCATAAAATCTTAGATATTTTTAAAATGTTGAACAGCACAGGGCCTAACACATTTCTGAAACCTCAGCCAGGCAGCCCCTAAAATGTTGACAATGAACTATTAGCTCTCCAGAGAATATTTAGAGTAGGGAAATCATCATGGCAAAGGAACTGGAGTTCACAACATAGTAGAATTAATTGAAGCAACTGAAGATGTTTCTCTTGAAAAGAGGGGAGTTAGAATATTATAAAGGTTTTTCAGGTTTGTCAGGTGAAAGAGGTGAAAAATGTTTCCTTTTGCCACAGGAGCAATCGGTGGCATTTGCAAAAGGGTATACTGTAACATGTTTTAACGACTTAACAGAGCAGTCTAAGACTTTCAGGGACTGATCCTTGGTCTTTGATCATTGAGAGTAGATTCCCACCATACTTGTCTTGCAGACCTTTAAACAGAGGGAAAAATGACCACTTTGGAGGATATGTTATAGTATGTACTCCTTTCATGTATGAGTTTATGATAGGAATCTTTCATTTTCCTTTTTATTACATTTTTTACACTTCTTTCTTCCTGATCTGATTCCTGAATCCTATTTCCTATAAATATTTACCTCACTTGGTTAAAAATAACATGGTTCATGGAATGATAATATTAAGGGAAGATGTTTGACATTTCTGAGATAAGAAACCAAATGAGAGGAAGAAAGGAATGAAGCATCTTTAAAACCTCTCAAAATAATTTTATGTGTGCGCAAGAATTCCCCTTGGAGTTTTTTTCATGGCATGCAATCCCTTTTTCTCAGCCCATTGTCTTAAATTGTAGTTCTATACTTTTATAAATAAAATATTTTGCATATTCACTGTTTTATCTGTAATTTGACTTAGTTTTATAATTCTGTTTAAATATACTTTTTCTTTAAGAAAAGTATGAGATTAAGATATTTTTCTTAGTTTGCTTGTTTAATTGGAGAAAGCATGAGGAAACGAAAGGCCTGTGTGACCTTTAGGATCTAAAGATTTTTATATGGTAAAAAATATTTCTCACTCTCTGGCATAATTTTCTATTTAAAAACTTGTCAGAAACTGCAATCTTTGTTCAGAATTACTTTTTGGAACTTGACCCACTGATTATACATAATAAAAAATTTTGCACATTTAGTTTCTACCAAAAAAAAAGATAAAAGTAGCAAATAGTGCTACATAAAGATGAAGAATAAAAAGGAAAAGATCATGATGATAGAAAACAAGGATTTGATGATAATCGTTCATACTCTGGTATCAAGATATCAGGAAGGTACACAAAAGTCCCAATTATAAGTTGAGCCCTCTTAGACATCAAAATAAATTAGATTTCCAATTTTTCACTTTCCATAGGAACAGAGTGCCCTAAAATATGCATATTACGTATCTCTAGACTTTCTCCCTCCAGTTTAGTGAGGCTGCTAATAAGAGAAAAGAGGGTAGGAATTAAAGAAGAAAAAGGCTGAAGAGTTTTGTATGAAGCAAGGAAATGGTATCAAACAATTATTTGTTGGGTATCATGATTTTTAACCTTTTTCAAACCATGGATTCCTTGATAGTCAATGTATAGGAACTCCTCAGAATTTTTAAAAAATAAAAGAAAATGTATAGCATTATAGAAGAAACCAATTATAATAAAGCACAATTAAATACACACACACACATATATATTAAACAGAGACTTAATATGTCAGAGAAATCTGTGTATGGGGAGGTGGAAGTGAGAAGAGGAAGAAGGATAAAAAGGCAGAAAAAAGAAGGAAATCATTAGGCCTTATCAAAGAGCAGGAAGACAGAGATCTATGGGACAAGGTCTCTACCAAAAGAACACTTACACACATGATGAGAAGTAACTTTAGATATTGTATATATTTTTGAAGCTGAAAGATGTCTGTCTTGTTTTGCATTTTTGAATGAGATTTTTATTTTGTGTACCTAGAAGTCAGTAATCAAACTCAATATTGATTGTCCCAAGTGACTCTGTGTGAGAGTTATGAACCAAAGATAAAGAGAGAATCCCTTTAGAATTCCATGAGGTAGTCTTGTGCACTAAATATACAGAACTGAAATATGTACAATTCTCCCAAACTTGACTTATCTGGTTTTTAAACTAAATGGCAAATTTCCTTTAGGAAGGAAGAAGAAAAGCATATAAGAAAAAAAAAAGGTTGCAAATTGCACAGGATTTGTGGATTGCAGGTGCCTTTTAAATGGATATGGAATGAATAGATAAATTAATGAAGCAGTCAAAAAATCATGTGCCAGGAATTCAGGAGAATATTTGAAAGAAGAAGACACTGTTTATGAGGATGAAAATGGTGATGCTGCTGCTGCTGTCTTTCCTTTGTTCTTGAAGAAGACCATGACATCAGGGAGGTGATTCCATGGCATACGCATGGATTGGATTTGAGTGAGGGGTGATGTGCTAAGTCACCAATTTCACCATCTTCTTCAGTCTTCTTGGGCAGTGGCCAGATATGAATCTGATGACTGGAGAGAGGTTTGAATGTGAGACAAAAAGGATTAAATGTCTTGTCCATGGTCACACAGCTAGTAGGTGTCTGAGATCATATATGGATTCAAATCTTCCTGACTTTAGGGCTGGTGTTTCACCCACTGTGCCATTTAGCTGCCATTATGAAGATAAAAATAAAAAATATGGATAAAGGGACACCAATTATGTATAAAAGACAAGGAACATCCTTAGAGCATTTAGTTTTTTACAGGGTTGAGATAGATTGACATCAGTAGGAAAGTCTTATCTATTGCCTAATATTTTATGATTTTTTAAAGAAAACTGAAATCCTTATGAATTGTGTCGTATATTAGCAGCTCTTTAATCCTTAACCCATATAAACAGATTGAAATGAATGGGTAATTGTTTCCCCTCTATTTTTTCTGCCATTATTCAAGGCATCATTTTTCATATTTATTATCATATCTTTTACTGTTTCAGGGGGGGAGTGTGGTGTGTTTTGTCTTCCAGATTGAAAAATAAACAAACAAAAATGTCATCAAAAGCAATCTTTCATAGTTGTACACTTAGAACATTGGAACAAACAGAATAATCATAAGATTATTACCCAAAGCAGATGGATCACTGATACCATTTTAAAATATCTGTTTTATTTGCCAAGTATTTTTTACTGAATTTGGATTGGAAAGCGGGAAAAGTGTAGGGATTATACTTAAGCCAAAAAAGGAATTGGGGGGGGGGGAGAATACAAAGATGAGCTTGATGAGTTGAAGTCATAAGGCAAAAATCAACTGATTTCCTGCATGGTAAAATAAACAAATGTTGGAAGTTCAGGCTACTTCAGAAGAATTTAAGAAGATAATGGAGAACAAGTTATGTACTACAAAATTGGAAAAGGGAAATATTGTCTATTGAAAAGAAAAGAGAATCTAAAAAGGACGGGGCAGTCAAGAATTTCGATATTTCTTCAGGCAGAGTTTACCTAGATTTAACAAACTATTCTTTTGTGAAACTGGAAAAGTTGTTTAGTGACTGTACCCCAAAAGTGTTCTGTCATTTGCAGTTCTATATTGACTTGGAAGAAATTTTCCAGTGAAATGGGATTCCAAGAGATATGCATTTACCTCTGAGCTGTTTAATATTCTTTCCAAAACACATAAATGCATCAAATTCATACTAACCAAATTTTCAGATGATATAAACCTAATTGAATCTTAAAAATCATATACAGAAAGAAATGAGACTTTAGAGGCCAGCTAACCTAAACAATACAAGATGGGTGAGCCATGGTAAAACAATAGTTCATTTGAAAATTATCTGGAGATTATAGTTGATTTAAGGAATCATATATAATCAAATTCTTAGAATGATGAATTCTGTAAAGTATTTGAATATATTTAAATTCACACTTTTGAAATTATAATTATGTAACATAGCAATTTATTGTGGCCCGCAGGAATAATTAAATTTAGATTAGAATATTGTAACCTCTTCAGGCAACTTGTTCGCTTCACTAATTGGACCCTGACCATAATGTGGTCTTGGACTTCTTTCAGAGAAACAAATGTTTTAGAAATCAAAAAGTAATATCCCTAAATTACTGTTCAAAGCACACCTGTATCATCTTGTCCCATTCTGTATTTCATATTTGCATTGGGGTTTTGTTTTGGTGAGGCAATGGGGATAAATGACCTGTGCAAGGTCACACAGTAAGTATCAAGTATTTGATGTCAAATTTGAACTCAAGTCCTCCTGTTTGCAGGGTTGGTATTCCAATCTCTGTGCCATCTCCCTGTCCCTGGGTTCCTTATTTGCATCAAGAATTCATAGAATGGACAATCTCAAGAACCAGGATGATATTTATGTCTTAAATTCAATGATGTTTCAAGATTAGTTTTTAAAAAGGGTATGTTTGGATTAGAAAAGAGTAATTTCAGAGAAGACATAGTTTCAATCAAAAATTTGAAGGGTTTTAAAGGGTAAGAAGAATATAATAAGATGTCACTGATTCAGTCTGAGTTAAAAGTTCGTCTCCATTTACAACAAAATATAATACTCATAGAGCATTAGATAATTAATGAATAAGAAAGCTTTGCTTGTATATAGTGGGGAAAGAATATTTAATAAGGATGCAGTATTGATTTTATTTGAGGATGTTTTCCTGATCTAATATCCAAAAGTTGTCATATATCAACACATTGTATCTAGGTCTCCAGGAAGCTATACCAATGGATAAATTTTTAGTTCCCTCAACCAATAAAGTGCTGAGGACTGCTTGAATAACTTCTGTGGAAAAATCTAGCCTAACTATGTGGGAACGGATACAGGATCCTTCCATAAAAGAATTATATTTATTCCATGTATTCTCATATATTGGATGCAGGAACAAAGGAAGTTATGAAAAGGTAAAATTAAACTTGCTGTAAATATTGTTCCAAAAAAATTGAATAATTCAGGAAGGGATGGGTCTCTGTTAATTGAAAGTCTTCAAGAATGACTACCTGGATATTTTTTTAGAAGTATCTTTTTTTGTTTGTAACTAAACTAAATTACTACTGAAGAGCCTTTCTATTCAATTTATGTATTTCTATAATGCATGATAGAGTAGAAAGAACACTATGTAAAAAAAAATGTGAGCTTGAATGTCAGCTCAGCTTCTCCGTAATCCTAGACAAATGATAAATGTCACTTTGCCTCAATTTCATTATCTGTGAAATGTGGTGGTTGACTTTATGTTCTGTAAGGTTTATTTTAATCCATGTATATTTGAACAACATATCAAAGAAGAGGTTTTTTTTTTTTTAGCTCACATGTATAGATAAGTTTTTCCAGGATCTTTTTCTTAACCAAACTATGAAATTAATTTTGCTCTATTTTAGGACAAAATCATTGAAATTCAACATTTGGAGAGATTATATGATTAAACTCCCAGCAATTACTCTCTTTTGACTAAAATTATATGCCTCCTAGACTTCAAGTTTATGGTAAGTATATATATAAATTCGTGGCTTATTTTTTCTAGTCAGTGAAATACATATGGAGCTGCAACTGATTATTAACCAATAAGAAATGATTAGTATAAATGATGTGTATTTTAGCAGATTTCCACTTGTAGAAATTGAAAACAAGATACATATAAAATACATTGTGTGTAGTCAACCATTCTTCAGTTTCTCAATAAACTTTTCTTTTTGTTTGTCTAATGAGTTTGCATTCAAGATCATATGAATCATTTGGAGATGCCCATTTGTTTATTATAAATTCCTTTCTAGGATGGTACATCCAGGAATCATTTTTAGTTACTGAAGGATTCCATATTGTTTCTAGTTTACTTTGGAAGCTCCATTTTTAGCTCATTCTTTTCCACAGATAACCTAAGAAGAGCATAGCATAATGGAGAGAGAATAGCCCTGGAATCAGGAAGACTTGGGTGGAAGTCCTAGATACATATTGGCTGTGTGACTATAAACAGGTAAGTCACAAAACTTTTCAAGGTCAAAGTGTACATACATTTAGTTTTTATTTTATTTTAATAGTTGTAAAAACAAATATGAAAGAGAAAAAAAGACATTTCCTTGTAAATGGCAGAATATAAGAAAGGATTTAAAATACAAAGCACAAAATATCCATTTCGAGAAAACCTAGATAATAAATTTTACATGTTGTGTTCAAAATACTCCATATTTCCTTTGCTTCCTTGTCAGTATTATTTTAGTCTGTGCTGTTCACTTTTTGCTTCATTTTCCCCTTACATACATCTATTTTAGTGGAGGATGCTTTTTCATTGAGAGCTCCCTCCACTAATGAAATTTTGGTTTGCCCCTCACCACACTAAAATAACACTCATTGATCAAATGAGATGATGGAATTCATTGATTCTATTCAACTCAGCAAGCATTTATCATGTTCTTATTAGAGGTCAGGCATTTTTCTGGGTATTCAGGATAGAAAGAAAAAGCAAACAGAAAATATCTGATCTCAAGAAGTTTATATTTACATTTGAAAAAGCCAAATATAATAATCAATAATTGTTGAAGCATTTCCCAAGTCTAAATGTTATAATTCTTATAAGCAGGAAATCTTATCCATGAAGATGTAAATAATTCCTAGACTAGAGCTTGGTACTATGTGAGATATTGTATATTAGAAGAGTAATCTATGGCCTTTTCTTCACAAGGGCTGCCAAACAATTACATGGAATAGAGCTTATAGAAATGAAACAAATATTTTTTTAGAGACATGTTTTATATATAAGGAAAATAATGGCACAAAGAGAAAATAATCATTATTTAGTACTTTAGAGATCATGTGGATCAACTTCCATAAAAAAACTAAAGGTAAACATTGCTAAACCTCTTATCCATGTTCACATTGTTGACTTGTTAAAAGGTAAGACCTGGAATCCAGGTCTCTTTCTTTCCAATCCATTCCTGAAAAATTATGTACTTATTTTAGACCTATTCTATGGTCAGCATTGTTTTAGGTATATGGATTTAATTCTAAGTACATCCAAACTAGCAATTAGCTTTCATTTAACAACAATAATTAGCATTTCTGGTTAATATATTATGTGATTTCAATTTCACAATTTATGAAGTAAATGCTGTTATCTAAATTTTATAAATGAGCAAAGTGAAGCTAAGAGACACTAAGTGATTACTCCAGTTATTAGTCTGAATGCAATACATGTTTTTTCTTCTTAACTTCAAAAGTATGAAGCTTAAATACAGTTAATAATCAGTAATATTTTTGTGTTTAAAACTACCTGAGAATTCCATCAACCCCTACTCATCATGGGTGGCAATGATTCTAGATTCTAGAATGTTATACCATTTGAATTCATGCTGTAAATCAACCATTCAGTCAAGTAAACACCAAATGGGGTATCCAATGAAAAGTTGGACACAAATGAAACGATAGAACAACACATTTACCAAGATAGTGTCAATACTCTCCTGCTTTTATATTATTTTAATCTGAACTTTTTTCTGATGTATTTCATGTAGTTGCAAAATATTTTATTGTTTCTTCTGTTTTTCTATTACCTTTCTTTCCCTTTTCTCTTCTTTTCCCTCTATTCTTCTCTTCTTTTTCCCCTTTTCATTCTTCTTTTCCTAGATTTCCTACCCTTTTCCTCTTCTTTTTAATCTTCTTTTTTCTCCTTTCCCTACAACCTGACTGAAGGAAATACTCCATCTTAAACACCTCTATTCCTTTTCTATGAATGCACGTATTTTTTCCCCTATTGTATTCAGTGCTACCAAAAGAATCTGTGTATATGTACAGCCAACCTTTGTCAGGTTAAAAGAAAATACAATTCAAGTTCATAAAATCCTTGCTATTTCTGCAACTTTCCTCTATATTTAATCAATTTTTTATTTCAAATATTAAAAATACTAATTTCTTCCTTTTTCTTCTCTGATGTTTCCTTGCTCTTTCTACTATCTCTCTTCATTTATACCATCAAAGCATGAGGAAAAAAGTCTCATTCTGTTTATCTTATATAAACTCTTTCTATGACCCAATGGAATTGTGTTGGGTCATGACACTTTCCCCCTATTATAAAGTATAGCCTTCAGTATTGTTTTACACTTCCTAATCTTTCAGATAAAAATTTATATAGACATTATATATGAGTATATACACATATATAGGTATATATGTTCACACACACTCACATATATAGTGGGATTTCTCTGAACTCTTCTTTGAACATCATCACAAATGCTTAAAAATTCCTTATTTTATTAAAAACCTTTTTACCCTTGTATATTATACTATTTTGCATTATGTTATGCTTCTTGAACTATGGAAGGCTACCATTTTACAGTTATGTGTGCATGTATGCATATATGCATGGATGTATGTAAAATAATATTATATAGTGTTCTGTCAGTTCTTTCTCTGCAACTATATAACATTTTATTTCACAGTATGATTTTAGGTAATGTGAATATTTAAATACTTAGAATAACTTAGTCATTCATGGTTATTATTCAAATAATATTTTTATTGGTTCTTTTTTCACTTTACATTATTTCATGTAGATCTTGTCACATTTTTTATCAACATAATCATATACCACATCTTGTTGATTCAAATTAAACCCCTTAATTTCCAGTTCTATACTGCCACAAAGAGAGTTTATATGAACATTAGAAGATATATAGGTCCTTATATAACCGGATCAATTCTCAGTTCCACCAAGAGTGATTTATTGATCAATTTTTACCACTTCCCTTCCAACATTCTTCATTTACCATTCTGTCATTTTAGCAAATCTGATGAGTATGTTGCTTTAATTTTTATTTCTTTCAATCAATAATGATTTAGAGTATTTTTTTCCATTTGTCTATATTTACAGCTTTGATTTCTTCATCCAAAAACTTCCCATTCATATCCTTTGACCATTGCTCAATTAGAAATCATTCATATCATCAAAAAATTGACAAATTCAGGATAGCTAGTTGTTGCATTGGGGAACAGCCAGGTAGCACTGTGGATAGAGCACTGGTCCTGGAGTGAGGAGGACCTGCATTCAAATATGCCCTCAGACACTTAATAGTTGCCTAGCTGTGTGACCTTGGACAACTCACTTAACCCCATTACATAAAATAAATTTTTCTCAAATGGACAAATTCATCTATATATTTGTGAAATGAGACCTTTATGCAGGAAACATCTAAGACAACACCCCAAATTTTCTGCTTTCCCTCTAATTTTGGCTACACTAGTTTTATTAGTACAAAACCCTTTTTAATATAATGCAATCAAAACTATTCATTTTATGTCTCATAATGCTCCCCATATCTTGTTCGTTAATAAATTCTTCTCTTATCTATAAATCTTATAGGAAATATTTAGATTTCATGTTCTTCAAATTTATTTAAGCTATTTCCTTTTATATTGAAGTCATGTCTCCATTTTGTACTTATTTTGGTAAGTGGTATAAAATATTGGTCATCACCTAGTTTTCTGACAGATAATTTTCCAGTTTTTCCAACAGCTTTTTAAAATTTTTTTTTTAGTGTTTGCAAGGCAATGAGTTTAATAGGCTTGTCCAACATCACCCAGCTAGATAATTATTAAGACACAAATGAGGCAGCTAGGTGGTACAAGGATAGAGCACAAGCCCTGGAGTCAGGAGTACCTGAGTTCAAATCTGGCCCCAGACACTTAATAATTACCTAACTGTGTGATCTTGGGCAAGCTACTTAACACCATTACCTTGCAAAAACCTAAAGAAAAAAAAGACTCTAAGACCATGTTTGGACTCAGGTCCTCCTGAATCCAGGACTAGTGCTCTAGCACTGTAATACTTAGTTGCCCCCATTTACCAATATTTTTAAAATAATGTATTGGATTTTTTCCCCAAATCTTAAATCTTTACATTACTACTGTGCATTCTATGCCTCCTCTGTTTCATTGATTCACTTTTCTATTTCTTAGTCAGCACCAGATAGTATTTTTTTTAATAATCACAACATTATAATACAGTTTATAATCTAGAACTACTAACCTCCTTCCTTCAAATTTTTTATTAATTCCTTTGATATTCTTGACCTTTAGTTCTTCCAAATGAATTTTGTTATAATTTTTTCTAACAATTTTTTTTATTTTTGGAAATCAATTTGGATAGAATTGTCATTTTTATTATATTGGCTCTGCCACCCATGAACAAAATACATATTTCCAATTATTTAAACCACACTTTATTTGCCTGAAAATTGATTTACAATTACATTTTCGTGCTCCTGGGTTTGTCTTGGCAACTACGCTTCCAAGTATTTTATGCTGTTTATGATTATTTTAAGTGTGATATCTCTAACTGTCTCAACTTGAAGGTCTTTGTTGACAATATATGGAAATTCTGATGATTTATTTGAATATATTTTATATTTCACTACTTTGCAAAAATTATTCTTTCAGCTACTTTGAATTTTGAATCTCTAGTATTTTCCAAGGATGGCATCTTACTGTCTGCAAAAGATAATTCTATTGCCTCATTGACCATTTTGATTCCTTTGATTTATTTTTTCTTCTCTTATTGCTGATAATGGATATTATTTATTCCTGATCTTCAAAAGTGCTTGTCTTCACCCATTTCTGTTTGATTTTACTTACTTATTCAAAAACTAAAAATTTATTTTATTTCTCGCTATCATTCTAAAAGGCTCCAATGGTTTGGTGAAGATCAGAATAAACTCTAGTTTCTTTTTTTCAATTTCAATCTATCTATTTATCTATTTATTTTTAGCCATATGCATATGTATATATATATTTAATTTACAAAATTTTTGGTATGAGTAATTAGGATAAGGGGAAAGAGATTCATAAGAGATAATTTTTATAAAGTGTTCATCAGATTCTGAAAGGGTTGGTGTTTTTGTGTCTTTTCTTTTTCTTCCTCTGGATGGGGATAATATAGACCATAGCCAGTCTAATACCATTGTCCTAGCTCTCCGGACTACTGAGTAGCTTCTTCCATCAAGGTTGATCATCTCATAATGTTGTTGTTGATGTGTACATTCTTATCTTGGCTCCCTTTGCTTAGCATCAGATCTCATAAGTCATTCCATGCTTCTCTAGAATCTGATCATTTATGGTTTCTTATAGAACAATACTACTCCATAGTATTCATGTACCAAAACTTGTTTAGCCATTCCCCAATTGATGGGCTTCACCTCAATTTCCAATTCTTTGCCATTAGAAAAAGAGCTGCTATGAATATTTTGGAACATGTGGGACTTTTTAAAATTTTCAACAATTTCTTCTGGATATAGACCTAGAATTGGAATTGCTGGATCCAAGGGTATGTACAGTTTTCTTGCTCTTCGGATATAGTTCCATATTGCTCTACAGAATGGTTGGATCTGTTCACAACTGCACCAGCAATGCATCAATGTCCCAATTCTCCCACAGCCACTCCAACATTAATCATCTTTATTTTTTTCTCATTTTGTTTTTTCTTTTTTCTCCTTTTGACAATCTGTTTATATTCATTGTTGTTTTCATTTGCATTTCTCAATAATGATTTTGAGCAATTTTTCATATGATTATATATAGCTTTAATTTCTTCATTTGAAAACTGTCTATTCATACCCTTTGAACATTTATCAATTGGGGAAATGAACACTAGTTTCTTCAAAGGTTCCCAGATAAAACAAACAAACATGTGCCCTAACTCCACATAGAAATGTATGGACTTCTTTTCTGACAGGTTAGGTCTAGACTCTGTCTCTATCTATCAATACCATATCATCTGATATTTTTCAAGCCCTGTTTTTCATCTAAGGCTCTCATTAGGAAACCTACTGGTTTTGGACATGTTTAAAAAATACTGTATGGATTATTCTTCTCTCAAACATTTCTAGAAATCTATCATCTAGGACTTATGCTGGTTTTGTTATCTTAATCCGAATCTCAGAGTCCATTTCCTTTGCAACAACATTTAATGTTCATGAAGGCTTTCTTAGTTCAATTCTTCTCCTGGTCACTGTAGATCCTTCTTTTGTGTTTGTATGTGTATGTGTATGTATGTATGTATGTATGTGTATATGTGTATGTTTGTGTACATGTGTGTGTGTGTGCTTCTGGATTAAATAAAAGAATTGTCTTTCACTTTGATTTTCTTTATCTTTGTTCTATTTGAGACTTTTCAGATATTTTTTGAATGTACATGGGACTTCAGGGATATCTAAAACATTTCATGTGAAAAGCTTAAAGTAAAAGCTTCCACACATTTATTTTGAAAGAGATTTTATTTTAAAAGTGTGAAACTAAATTTTTGAAAAGTGTGTACTTGGAATTAGAATTATAGTAAAACAAAGGGAAACTTTGACAATGTGTCACTACCAAGGTGAATTGGTAAGAGACAATCTTCAACTATCTTGATGTTTTAAAAGAAACCACATTTCAATGATACACTTAAATTTAATTCTTTTACCTCTAATATTAGATTTTTACAGTAGGCTTCCAGACTATTAGTAGATTTGGCTCATTTGTCTGGCTTCTTTTTTAGCAGTTGTGTTCATGGGTAGGTGGTTATGATACATATCTAAGGAAAGAAGCTCATCTTCTCTTCATGATTTAAATGAAGAATAATTAATTCTATGGCTTTGTGTGCAAATGTGTGTATGATGGACCTTTTGACAGACTGATATAACCTACTGACTCTTTATAATGAAGTTTGAAATATATATCATTAAAAAGAAACCAATTATCAAAAAAATTAAATGAAATTTATGGATTTCATATTAAGAACCTGTGATCTAAATAAAAAAGAGGCTTAAAATCAGTCACAACTTTTAGAAATGGAACATTGTTTAATACGAGTAAATTTAGGTTAGGTCATGCATTATAGTGACAAAATATAAAAATTTATACTCTGAATTATGTCCAGAAAAATTGAAGGGTCTGGTCTAACTTTGAAGAGTTGTCAACATCGAAAATTAATCTACTGTTCTCTGATATCTAGAAGGAAGGGACTTTTCTGACAGTCTTTGTAAAATCTGGAAACTATGAGAAATTATGTAGTCTTCAGTGTAGAAAAGGGACTAAATTAGTGGCAGTGCATACTCATGTGTCTGCCTACAGGCCAGTCAGTTGAAAGATGTCAATATATGGCCCGCTGCGAAGCCTACAGGGACCAGAAGGAAAATTTAATTACATCCTATCAAAGATTTCTTATTAAACTTAATAGCTTTTATTTTCTCATGAAACTTAATATACCAAATGTCACATGTTAGTCAATTTAAAATGATTGAAATTTCCCAAGAGGTGATGAGAGGGCCTTAATTTCATTTTTGAAGATAGAGAAAAGTATTTGGAATTTGTATGATTCAAAGAGATATGATGTGTGGCACAACTCCATAGAATACAAAATCATTACTATCAGTTAGCTATTGTTGGTGTTCGTGAAGTGAGTTAATCATTTCAAGCCAATTCCTCATGGACAGATGTCCAGAACAACTGTTGCTGGGGCTACTGTTAACAATTAGAGTCTGAGAAAAATGAAACATTTCTATATGAAATATATAATCATTGTGTTAGTCAATATTTGCCCAGGGCATTGATAATACATTTTAATTGTATAACATGGTATTTTGAGAATGTAGCAGTAAAGACTGACTGACTCTAGTTTTCAGGCTGATCTAAATGACCAGATAATCATTACCTTTGGCAGGCAGCTCAAAAATTCATTTCACCCATTCGCGTTTCTAAATAGTATTGCATTAAGCCATCTGATAGTTTTCCAAACCCTTTTTGATAGTCATTGGAGAAAGGCATATCAAATGTCATTGATAATGTATCCCAGTGTCTCAAAAACTTCAGGAGTTAGTAATTATAATGAGGGCCAGTTCAGATGCTTTAAAATTTACAAATTTTTCCTACTTATGTTGTTATTTTGTTTTAACATTATAAAAATTTACAAAGCACTTTCCTAATAATTGCTCTAAGACATGGTTGTGCAAGTAGCATTTTGCCTATTAACAAGTGGGATACAATAAATACAATATGATAAACATTTATTAAAAACTGACTATGTACCATTCTAAGGGCTGGGGATTAAAATAAGACATACTCAGAGAATTCCTACCTTCAAAGAGTTAACAGTCTAATAGAGGAATTCTATACAATAAACAAAGCTAAAGATGGCAATACAAATGAATATTGATTACTTAAAAATTGCTAACAGGTCATAAATCTAAAAAGAATAAGAAAAGTCATCTAATCTAGCTCCTTCTTTTAACAGGATAGGAATCTGAGACCTAGAGAATTTGCTGCCCATGTCAAATAGATAGAAAATATTCCAGTTTGGGGCAGCTAGGTGGTACAGTTCATAGAGCACTGGCCCTGGAGTCAGAAGGAGCTAAGTTCAAATCTGGTCTCAGACACAAAATAATTACCAATCTGTGTGACCTTGGGCAAGTCACTTAACACTACTGCCTTTTGAAAAAAAATACTCCATTTGTAGAGAGGCTTTTCATTGCTTGTCTCCAGGATCAAGACCATATAGATAGTAACTAGAAGATCTATTTATAACCCCTCTTCTCATTGATTTATTCTACCTGGTAGTATGAATTCAATCTTTCTGTAGCATGATCTAATCATGTCATCCTCCTAATGAAGAAACTTCTCTGACTTCTATAATAAAATAGAGCCTCTTAATTTTGGCATGTAAAGTATTCTGTAATCTAACTGGTATTTGTTTCAAATGTGTTTCATATTATTCATTTTGATGCCATATGTCATGTAAATTGATTTACAAGGATACCCTTCTATGTAATGGGATTCATAGTAAGTTCCAAAACTCTATTAAGAATCACCTTTTTTTTAATCAGGAAAACTTCTCAAAGTTGTTATTTCTTTTGCCCTTTTAAAATGATTTGCTTTTATATTTAATTAATTAATTATAAAATAATTATAATTAAATAAATTTATTATTTAATTATTCCTCCAAAAGAATGTAAGTTATTTGATGTTAGATTCATTTCTTTTTGACTTTGAAATTCTAGAAACTAGTACAGAACTCTATATAATAAAGACATTTAATAAATATTTATTGAAATATAATTCAAATTGACTCAGTAAGGATGTTCTGACTCCAAGTCTCATGATGTTTCTGTAATGTTATGCTTTAATTCTGAATTCTCCAAATTAGGTTTTCTTATTGGAATATTATGATGATTATGTATAGAGACAAGTACAAGGGAATACTATGGTGGTGGTAGGAGATACTTTAACTTTAAGTGGTGATTGGAAATTGCTTTCACTTTGCCATTCAATCATTTTTTTAAGTGGCGACTTTGACAATAATGGATTGGTTTGTCATTTCCTTCTCTAGTTCATTTTTTTGTTTGAAGAAACTGAGGTAAATAGGGTTAAGTGAATTACACAGACAGCAAGTCTCTGAGACTAGATTTGAATGCAAAAAGATAAGTACTCTATCAACTGTACCATCTACCTCTAGATCATTGGCTTATTAGGTATAACTAATCTTTCTTGTTCATTCAAGGAGGTATCTAGACCCTACCTGTCACTGAGATATTGATTAGCTTTATAGGCTTATAAATATAAATGAAAAAAAGAACTCTGACAGACCCTTTATCTTTCATGGTTTTTGAGAAAAGTTAGTAATGTATTTATCAACATTATGAAAGGAAGTGGATCAATAATAGATGTACAACTGTTATATCTTCCTTGTATAGCCTACCTGGGAATAATTATTCCATTCCTTGAACTCTATAGTTGCTCATATTGGCACTAATCAGATTCTACCTGGAGTTTACTTAGCTATATCTATCTTACCTGTTCTGCTAAAATGTAGGCACTGGTAGTCAAAGATGAATTTCTCTCTCTGTTCATTTACTGCACTACATTTTCTATGTCCATGTTTCTGTACTGGCTATGACCCAATGGCCCAAATGCACTTCATACTCACCTATTTTTTTTTTAGGTTTTTGTAAGGCAAACGTGGTTAAGTGGCTTGCCCAAGGCCACACAGCTAGGTAATTATTAAGTGTCTGAGACCTGATTTGAACCCAGGTACTCCTGACTCCAGGGCCGGTGCTTTATCCACTATGCCACCTAGCCGCCCCCTCCTCACATATTTTTCATAAAACCTCTCTTTTCCTCATTTCTTTTTCCAATTTTCCACTATATCTACTTGAATTTTTAAATATTTTTGAGCACTTCTATCACTTGAGACCAATTCAAACTTTTCTTTGATATTTTAGAGATAGTATGTTTGATTTTGTCTTTTGAGTTTATGTTGTACTCTTTCCTTTCACCATAGTAACTCTCCATAATTGATTAGTCTTGTTGTTGTTGCTTGCTTTTTCATCTAGTCTGTTTCTGGACTTTACATGTTAAAATTGGATTCTGTTTTTAACTTGGATGGAGCACTGTCCAAAGCTTTAGGTTTTTTGTGTAGCTATTCTCAGAGCTAGTTGTGGGGGTCTGTAGGCTTTCAATTCTTCCCAAGTCTTATAATTTAAGAAATGAGTTTCCTATTCTGTTAGCCATTGCTTTATCTGTAAGGGACCACAAGCAATCTTTTCTGTCCAACAATTGTGGCCTAGTCCCTATTTGCCCTGGGACTCTAGCCTAGGACTGTATATGAGATCTGTTTATGGACATTGCAATATATTCCTATACTCAGTGACAAAAGGACCTCTGTAATTTCCTTCAGATCAGTTGTCTGACTCTCTTACCATCAGTTGTCTGAGAAATTCAGAAGTCATTACTGCCAAAGTCCATTAAGCTCCACCCAAGATCTGCTGTTAATTTATGGGGGAGAACCCATTCTCAAACTGGTGCAAATGACTTCTCCTACTGTTCTTGTAAATTATCCTGGATTGGAAAATTGTATTACATTGTGGTTTCTGGGTTCTCTTGCTCCAGAATTTATTTTGAAATATTATTTTAGTTTATTTGGAGAAGAATTTGTGAGAGGTCAGATATGTCTTGCCTTTTCTCCTGCATCTTAGCTCCACCTTCTTTCTATTCCCTATTACATCAATTTTGCCTATTTTCTAGGTTTTAGAGTTACTTTTTTTTCCAATTTCATAGATTGAAAATTATCTATTTTATCTTTTCAATTATCTTTATCTCTAAGGCATTTATGAACTCTTTCCTAACAATAATAAACATATCTATCATGATTTACTTTTTTAAATGATGTGACCAGTGAAGTTCAAGTTTTAATTATTTTAATGGAATACATCCATTTAATAGACTATATAAGATGCCCCTAGTGGAAAAAAAAAACTTAATTTAATGTGATTGCTCCTTCCCCAGATATATTATTTAGCCTAGTTTTCCCTTTTCCTCTTGGAAAAAAAGCTGAAAGCCTTTCCCCAATAATTGATTATATCATGGTAGTCAGGCTCAAGTTAAACCTCCCTTGATGCACTTGCCTTATAGTCACTGATCATATTGACCTTGTCTAGTCACCTAAGGGCACTAAACTAATTGGGGTCCTTTTAGACTTGGTATATGTATCAAGACAACATGAATTGTCATATCTTTCCTTGTTCATGACACATTTTCTCATGGAGGAAGGGGAGATTGTGCCTCCCCAAGTTAATTGCTTTAGTATCTTTGTTGAATGCCCTTTTTTCAGTATTAGCTAAGTCAATCTCATTTAGTTAACTGTTAAACACCTGAGTTTCATTTCATTACAGAAATAAAGAATAAAAATTAAACAGAATCTTAAACTAAATAATGACTTCTCATTTAAACCTGTTTGTGTGTGTGTGTGTGTGTGTGTGTGTGTGTGTGTGTGTGTGTGTGATTTGCGATTAAGAAACTTTATTTCAGGGGCAGCTAGGTGGTGCATTGGATAGAGCACCAGCCCTGGATTAAGGAGTACCTGAGTTCAAATTCGGCCTGAGACATTTAATAATTACCTAGCTATGTGATCTTGGGCAAGCCACTTAAGCCAATTGCTTTGCAAAAACCTAAAAACAATGTTATTTCTGTCAGATTATACCTTTTCTGAATACTGGCTCAAAATGACATACATTTGTTTTGGTTTTGGTTTGGTCTTTCCACTATGGCAGAGTGAAACAGTGATGAATCAAAAAGTAGAAGAATACAATAGTTTAGAGTGTACTTTAAACATCTTGGCATTTTACTCACAATAAAACTGTGTCCTAGAACATTTGCTGAAATATTTAAACCTTTTCTGCCACAATGAAATATCTTTTTAAAATATAAAAGCATTATTATGGATACTTATATAAATTCATGCAGTCTTAAAAAGGAAATACCCACAGTTATTTAGGATTTAGTAAATTAATTTAATGAATTTGATGAGTTTACTGAGGAACAGATAGGCTATATAATAAATATCAATGAGATCTGGAACATATAATTGGGAAATGTCTAATAAATAAAAATAAAATGTGACAATGATAAATGTTAGTTTTAGGGTTTCTAAATTAATATACATCCAGCAAGGCTCTGTTTGTATTTGAGCTTCATAGTAGTGATCTAAGTGACTTAGTCAGTTAATAAGTATCAGAAGAAAGATTCAAACTCTGGTCTTTCTTAGTAAGCCCAGTATAAGCTTTCTATTCTATAATACCTGGTATTTACTCAAAATGATTTAAATACATGAAGTGTGGGTGTTCAAGGTTTTAGGTCTTCTGGACCACATTTCCATCCAAAAGCTTGTCAAAAGCTGTATATATAATTTAATACCTATTTATGACTATACTTTAACCAATGTTATCAATAAGTATGATAATAAAATGGAATAATCAATAAACTATAATAAAATCAGCATAATAAAATTATTTACTTTTAAAATAAAATAGGAACATATCATTTTTAATGTGAACATTAAGCCTGCTTTTTTGATGCCAGTGCATCTATATCTGATTTGATAGAGGTTTTAGTGGAGTGAAGAATATTCTCAAGATGCTTGCATGCTCCATTTTTCCTATTTGATTCTTATGGGGAAAAGTTGCTCACAAATGTATATACTCCCCAAAGGAATAGCTATATAATTCTTAAGGGTTACAACTATCATCACATCATAGTCAGTTTATACACACATCCTCTGTCTATGTGTATTCCTTTTTGGCTGTCCTAACAGAAACACAATTCTCAGGAGTTATAAGTATTATCATCCATTGTAGGGATGGATGTAAACTGTTTGATTTTATTGACTAACATTTTTTTCTTTCCTTTTTTTCTCCTTATTCATCTGTTGAATCTCATATTTGAAGATCAAATTTTCTGTTCAGTTCTGGTTTTATCAGAAAAGTTTGAAAGCCTCTAATTTCATTGAATGTCTAACTTTCCCAATGAAAAATAAGTTGAATTTTGCAAGATATATAATACTTTTATGATGAAGCTGGTAAGTCCTGCATAATTCTGACTGTATCTCCTTTAAATAGTTTCTTTTTGACTACTTGTTGTATTATTCCATTTGGGATATAATTCCAAAGTTTGACTATGCTATTCCTTGGAGCTTTTAATTTTGAGATCTCTTTCAGGAGGTGATGAGTGGATTCTTTTAAAGATGAATTTATCCTCTTGTTCTTGTCTACCAGGTCAATATTCCTTGATAATCTCCTGAACTATATATTGTCGAGGCAATTTTCTTAATCATGGTTTTAAGGTAGTCCAACTATCTTTATATTATCTCTCCTGGATCTATTTTCTGGCTAGTTATTTTATCTATGAGTTACTTTTCATTTTCTTAAATTTTTCAGTCTTTTGATTTTGTTTGATGTATTCCGGAAATATTACAGGATTTTTAGTTTCTATCTGTACAATTCTAATTTTCTAAATCCGTTTTTTATTTTAGAAGAGAAATATGTCATATGCACAGCAAATTATAAAAAAGGATTCATAATATAAAACAACAAATTTCAATATAAAGAAAATGTATACAATAAATATCTCACATTGTGTTCAACATTATTCATCTTTACTTCCTTGTTTATTTTCTTGTATTCCCCATTATTCACTGTTTATTTAATTAATTTTTCCTCCAAGATCCTCCCAAGTCACCTACAATTAAGCATGGTTATTTATATATATATATATATATATATATATATATATATATATAAAACCATGTACATATACACATACACATACATATACATATACATATGCACACACACATATATAGATAGACAGATAGATAGATATAGATAGATAGATAGATAGAGACAGAGAGAGAGAAAGAGAGAGAGGGAGAGAGAGAGAGACCTAGATCTAGAGCTAGATAGATAGACATAGATATATAGGTGATATAAATATAGATATATAGATACATACACAGAGAGACATATATATGTATATATATATATATATATATGTGTATATATATATATATATATATATATGTATATATATATACTCCCGCATACATACACATAGATATTTAGATACACATTTGGTTTCTGTGTGTCTCACATTCTTTTAACATTTCTTGAAAGCAGCAACTCTTCCTCATTCCCTTATTCCACTATCTTGATCAATTGCCCTTCGAAGCATGACATGCCCTCATCAGTCAGTTTACTATTGAGTTCAGTAAGACTCAACATAAGATTCAAATAATACTTTTAGTTATTATATGTCAATTTTCTATTAAGTCTAACAAAATCCTGAAAGTCTAGCAATTCATTGTATGTTCATTTCATTTTCCTCTTTTTTCTTTTCTTTCTTAATGCTTTAAATAGCATCAATAACAAGAGAATAGCTTAATTTAATAATTACTGTGGTTATATTAGTAAAGAATCTTGTATGACATTAATGTACAACAGAGATTTTTTTCTGATTTATGGTTGATTTATTTTATATTTTTATTTTGGTGTAGTTTTATTTCTTTCTGATTTCTCACAACCAACAGCTTCATTTAGTTCCATTCTGTATTTGAAGGAGACATTTTCTTCAGAGAACTTTTTTATCTCCTTTTCCAGATGACCAATTCTGCTTTTTAAGGCATTCTCCTCATTTCCCTTTTTGGGTTGTTTTTTCTATTTGACTTAAACTGGTTTTTAACACATTATTTTCTTCAAAATTTTTTTGTATTTCTTTCACCAAACTGTTGACTTGGTTTTCAGGATTTTTCTGCATCACTCTCCATTCTCCTCCCAACTTTCCCTCTACCTCCCTTAATTGCTTTTCAAAGTTTTTTTTGAGGTCATCCATAGCCTAAGCCCATTTCCTATTTCTCTTGGAGTTTTTAGGTACTTCTACTCTGTCATCTTCTGGATATGCATTTTGTTCCTCCATTGGACCAAAGAAATTTTCTATGGTCAAATTCTTCTTTTTATGTTTGCTCATTTCCTCAGCCTATGACTGATTTACTGCACTTCCAAGGTTTTTTTTTGGGGGGCAGTTTGGGGACAACCCACAGGTATCTTAATTCCTTCAAGGTCTTATGAGAGGCTGTAACTTCTCTCTTGCCTGTGTTCAGGCCCTTCCCTCTGCCCTGGAGCTGTGAGGTTGGTCCCCATTGGCTATGGTGGTCTGGGAGCTCAAATTGCAACCTGTATCAGAGTGTGGATATAAATCAGAGTCCTGCCCCAGGGAAAGCAGAGAGACCTCTGAAGTCTCCCCGGTCCCCCTTACCATCTGTGGGCTGAAAGCTCTGGAAGTGCTGGGTGGCTCAGCTGGTTCCTGCTGCAGGTTCTCACCACAGATTGCTCTGTTCCATGGTCACGGGTGAGGCAGAGTTCTCTCACTGTGCCCCTTCCAGCTGTCTCTGGTGATCCCTAGGTCAAGAGGTCTGTATACTGCCCCCTCTGCCACAGACCCAGGAGCTGGCTGGGTTGCACTGTGCTCTGTACATGGCCCCCCACCCCCCATCCCGGTGAAACAGACCTTTCTTGTGGAACTTCTAAGGACTGGGAAATTGAAACCACTCAGTCTTTCTGTGTGTTCTGCCCCTATAAATTTTGACTAGAGTCATAATTTGATGGCTTTTGGAGTTTGGGGAGAACTGTTTTCCAGGAGTTCCTGCCTTCTTGCTGCCATCTTGGCTCTGCCTCCTCATTTCATTTACATTCAGGATTTTGTTTAGATTTGTTGTATATGATAATTTTGACCACAACCTCAGTTATTTTCCTCTTTGATATTCTGTTTTCCAAGACTTGTGTTCTTTGAAAGAAACTTGTACCATATCTTGGGTTATTTTAATTGTGATTCTATCATATTGCAATTTTTTTTTGGCTTGTTGCTCTTAATATTTCTCCTTAATCTGGAGTTTTTGGGAATTAGCTATGATGTTCTTATCAGTTTTTCTTCTAGGATACCTTTCAGTGTTGGATGGTGATGTTTTTTTTCTATTTATACCCTCCCATCTTGTTCAAGCACTTCAGTACAAATTTCTTCAATTATTTCTTGTAATATTGTATCAAGATTCTTTTTTTCATATATCATACCTTTCAGGCAGTCCAATTCTTCTTAAGTTTTCTATTCTTGATATCTTCTATAATTCTGTTGTTTTCTTACAAGCTATTTCATTTTGTCTCCTATCTTTTTCATTCTTTATATTTTGTTTTAATATTTTTTCATCTCTTACAACTTCATTGGATTCTCCTTTTCAAGATTTTCATAATTCTCCTCTCAATTTTTCCCCAATTTTTTTCTCTCTTTATTTTGTTTTTAAAATCCCTTTTGAGCTCTTCCAACAGAACATTTTGGATTTGAGATCAAATATTTATCCCCTTTGAAACTTCATGTGTAGGCAAATTGTTACTGCTTTCCCCTTCTTAGATGGCATTTTGATCTTTCCTGTTGCTATAGAAGCTTTCTGTAAGGTTATTTTTGTTTTCCCCCTCATTGTGAAAGTTATGCTCTGCTCTTGGCACACAAGGGACATAGTTCCAAGATTTCTGTGCTTGTAGTCCAAAGTTTGGTCAATGGCTCTCTGCACTGGAAACTTGGGTCCTAGCAATTTGCTGCTTATGCTAGGGTAGCCCAAGCCAGTTCAGCCTGTTGCATCAGTATTCCAAGTATCTCAGTTTGCCTTCTGTGCTGGATCTCAGGCCCTCACTGTTGGCCTGCTATACTGAAAGCCTTATTCTCGTTTGTACAAAACATCTATAATTTCATAAGTTGAAGATTCTGTCCACCAATAAAAATCAGAATCCATCCCTAACTTAAGAGTTGATTCTCAGAAAAATCATCAAGGTTTAAAAAATAATCAAGACTATAATGCTTGTTACTTTTCTAGAATGAGACAAAGCTAGGAAGCACTTTAAGTCCATGACATTCTGACTTCACGTTTGATTTAGTTCTTTATTGATTGTCCACAATCCTTTTCGCCAAACTCATAAAACTTATTTATTAGGCATTCAAGCATATTTATAAGGGTGAAAGCTTCCACCTTCACCTTGGTTAATCCAAATACAGAAGATCCAGTCTTTTCCATTGAATCAATCAAAAGTAAAGTAGTTGTAAATTAAGAATTTAATTTGAAAGTATCACTATGGCTTTGGAACATTGGATGAAAACAGATGTTGCTATGCAAGAAAAATAGTGTAACTGTTGAAAGAATCAACTGCACCAATGGACCTTTGTATTAAATATGAAGCCAGTTCAGAAACTCACAGTTCATCCAAAAATTGATTGAGTACTAGTCAAATCCAATGCTGGAAAAACTTTGAGACAGAATTACTGCCTTGGGGAGGGGGGCAGAGATAAATTTTTCTCTACTCAACCTCTCATTTACCAAAAACAAACCTTAAAAATTTCAAAAGACTGACAACTCAAAGTATCCACCAGAATAGAAAACAATTTTTCCCAGCAGCTATGACTTTTAACAGTTTCTTCATCAGATCATAGAAAAAACATTGTGGAAAACATAGAAACTCTGAGGAAAGAGAGCTCTAGGATGCATGTGTTCTTAAATTTTGAGTCAATTCTCCCCAGTAACTTTGTTTTATATATATATATATATATATATATATATATATATATATATATATATATATATATATATATATATATATATATATATATGCATACATACTTTACTTCTACAAGGGAAAGTGTATTCCTAATATGGAGTCTGTTTCTTCAATAACAGTTCTTGATATATCTGCTAAATAAATAAAAATGTTTAAAATACCAATAAAATCAATTAATACTGGCTAATAGCCAAGAGGGAGAATTATGCTGCTGAAATATCTGAAAACCCATGACAAGAATAGTGTCTGATCCTTGGGAATCTGAACATAAGTGTGTGTAAAAGTTAGAAAAATATTCACAGAGAACACATTTCACATATGTGCAAATTTGCTGACTGAAAAAATGAGCTTATCATAGCCATGTTGACTATTGCTAAAAATCCCCACTTCATGTGCCAGTACTTTCTTGAAAATAAGTGGTTTACTATTGAAAAAACTCTATTATAATTCTTTCCTTTATATTTAATTTTTAGGTCATACCAATATTATGCCAAAAATATTGCTTGGTAATGAAAAATTTAGCCAAGTAGAAGCATAAACATCCCTGTTAAAAATACGCACATATTGGGGTGGCTAGGTAGTGAAGTGGATAGAGCACCAGCCTTGTAGTTAGGAGTACCTGAGACCTTGGGCAAGCCACTTAACCCCATTGCCTTGCAAAAACTTAAAAAAAATACACACATATATTTATATGAATCTATGTATCAATTATGAAAAAGGATAGCTAGAATCTCCATTAATGAATGCCAGTCATTTCAAAAAAGAAGTAATCCAAGAATAAATGCTTTCTTATTTAGGAAAAATAGTTGTTTATTGTTTTTATTTCTACCCAATAGGCCTCCCTCCCAAACTACAAGATAATCAAATCTGTTTCTGAACCCTGGTGAAATGAGAAAAATAGATCTTGAAATAAATGAAGGTTGGAAGTAGACAGACACCGTACTAATGAAAAAAGATTTCAGACTTGCTCTGTTCTGCCAGATCTTTGTCATTTTTCAGCTTATCTTGAAAAATACTGTTTGCCTCATTGTAAAAACAGGACCCTAAAACAATGGCACCATAATCACAATTGTTCCTTGGGCTAAAAATAGGTCATTAGCATGAATATCAGACACAATGAAACCCTGCAGCATAATTATTTTGTTCCAGGCTGAAATAATTTCTGTATGTTTCCTCTCCTGAAAAAATTCCAAACATTTAAAAATTGGCTTATTTTTATATTAGCTGGAAAATTGAGACTAGTCTGAAATGCCAGGCTATTTTAATGCACTTGGAGAGATTGTTCACTGGAGAGGGGTGGAAAGAAGGAATATGATTTTTCAAGATAATAAAATTAATTTATACACGACAAAGACAATGAACTCTACTTTTGTCTCATTCTATGTAAAAGAACAAAAGTCAAAATAATTTCTAAATTATTCCACATTAACTAATTATTGGGGAACTTTCATTTGATTTCTTCTTTAGGAAAGAATTAAATATAACATATGGAAAAGGAGATTTAAGATGATAGCAGACATACATCTATATTTATTTATCTACCTTTTCAAATTATCCATTTATATTTTCAAGTTTGTTTATTCCTGACCCAATCATGTAAGAAAATCATTTGCTACAGGAAGTAGTATAGTTTGTGACTCTGGAGTAGAGAAAAATTAAATAGTCTTAACAATATCATCACTTGGCCTCATTAGCCCCTGTTCTCAGCAATTGAATTAGTGTCTCACATTCACATACGAGTATATTAGGTATATCATTGTGAATGCACAGTATCATTTGACATTTTCTCCCAGAAGGTAACATTATTTGCTACATTCTGAGATTTTAGTAATGATAAGTTTGTTCTTGTTGGTCTCATGACCTGAAACATGAAAGTTTTTTTATTGAAAAAAATCTTTCAATGAATATTTACTCTGTCCAGTATTATGCTAAGATTATCATATTTGTAATGATGCAAACAAGGTCTGAGACAATTAGATAACAATCTGTCTATTGTTCAATTATCCTTACTAGTAAAGAAGAACACAACCACAGGCAGTAGCAAACCACAATTACAGTGAAAAGGATCTGTGTTTGACTTTAGATGCACTCAGTTATATGCAAAGCACTAAAAGATACACTGTTAGTACTTAAATGTTTTAATTAATAAACACACATTAATAGTCATGCTTATGCATTTACCTTACTATAATTTTCTCATATATAAGTTAAGGTAGCTAGTTGGCACAGAAAGATTCATCTTCCTATGTGATGTGGGAAAGTCACTTAACCCTTTTTGCCTCATTTACTTCATCTATAAAATGATCTGGAGAAGGAAATGCCAAACTATTCTAGCCCCTTTGCCAAGAAAACTCCAAATGAAACAACAACAATAATATCTAAGTTGGCACAGACGCAAGCAATTGAGTGCAAAAAGAAATCACAGACATGGTCTTCATCCTATTACTTCCATATTAGAGTAGATATCAATATCTAATCAGAAATCTTAGACAAGTATCCCTTCTTTAAATTCTGAATAACAAAAATCAGTCAAGCTAATATCACATATGCATTCAGGTAGACAAAAGAAGGATATAAATTTCCTTTTATATTTTATATTATTCAATAGATAAATATTTTATTTTTAATAATATGTAAAACTATTCTACTATCTTCATTGTCTACAATTTTTAGTCCCAAGTTCTCTCCCATATTCCCTTTGATCCCATCTACTTGAAAAGGCAAGCAATTTGATAAAGTTTAGATATATATGTAGTCATGTGAAACATATTTCCATATTAATCGTGTTTTAAAAGAAAACACAAATTTCACAAGAAAAATAAAGAAACAATTTAAAAACAGTAATCTTCGACCTGCATGTGGATTCCAGCAGTTCTTTCTCTTGAGGTAGATAGCATTTTTCATCATATGTTCTTCAGAATTGTCTTGAATCTTTGTTTTGTTGAGAAAAACTGGATCATTTATGGTTGATCATTATATAATATTACTATTATTGCACTGTATTTTTTGCATTTCTATTTTATAATTCTTGCTATATTTTACAATCTAGTAATAATAGACATTTTTATGACTTTAAAGTTTGCAAAGTTTTTCTAACTATGTCCTTGTATAATGATTGAGGACATCCTAATATTAAGTCAGCAGTAGGTTGGGGGATTTCTTCATAGTTATTGTATATTTAGATGTAGAGAAATGATTGTGATTACCATTTCTCCTCACATACACTATGCATTATAGCACGTATCCTTACCCAACAATATGTTGTCTAAAAATTTAACAATGATGTTCTTATAATAATAAATCATGCAAGATATCTAATTAGTTACTGAAAAGAATGGCATATAAATAATTGTTAGGAGGACATTCCTTATCAAATCAAGCCTGTTTCATAAACAGAAGAATTTTGCAAATTCCTCTCCAATTGTGTACCCAATAATAGTAGGAACTGTATAAAATAAATACAAATATTGATTAAAATATTCACAAGAGAATACAATAATATTAGTGGTCATTCATGAGATGTATATTGTTTCTATAATCTCTAGGCCTATATACCAGTAATTAAATCAAAATTAAAAAATCAGACAAGGAATTAATGTATGAGATTATATATATATATATATATATATGTACATATATATATATATATATATCTTTTTAATTACTTTCTCACTGAGATAAGATTTATGTGCCAAATTATAGGTAGCATGAAGTAATTTCCTTTATTTTATTAGAAGAAATTAGAGGATTTGGAAGTTGTGATATCATGATGACCAACTCAGTAGGAGTAGTTTTCCTTTCATTCCTTGCTCTGAGATTTTGTTGCTCAGCAAACTCAAAATCCATGCACCATGAGAAGTGAAATTTCATAAACCTTTTCTTAATTTTCATTCCTGTATTTTAATGCATTCAAAAGCATCATTAAAATAATAGTTGGCAGCAAGAAGAGGTTAATAATGCTAATAGCTCTGTTCTAAAGTCTCATGCTCACCTTGATGAAATGTTTCACTACAAAGATGTCCAAACAAACTCAGCAACAGGGACTGAACAAGTAAGCACAATTTCAAACAGTATCTGAATAAATCAGCTTTTTGTCATCTTTATCTCAACCAAATCAAAATCATTGTGTCCCAAATGAGTCCAATCATAATATTATTTACTACTGTAGCTTGGCATGCCTCAGTCATCATCCATATAACCATTAGTGTGCTTCTCAAGGGAATCGTCTAATTCTAACCTGATAAACCACAGCTAACAATTTAAAAATCCAGTTACAGAGAGAGAGAGAGAGAGAGAGAGAGAGAGAGAGAGAGAGAGAGAGACAAAGACAAAGACAGAGACAAATAAAATTGGAAAAGTAATTATTCACTTTGTCTTGAACTAATGAGTTTAAGAATTGTAGTTTCATTATAAAATTTCATATGCTAGTTGCTTTTCTAAAAGAAACAATTAAATGTGCCAAAAGGATGAAATATAGACTTTCACATGTACATAGAGTCATAGAACTATAGGGGATATCTAGTTTAATAATCTATCAGCTTGGATATTAGTGCATAACTAATGGCAATTCTATTTTTAAAATTTCTGAAAAATATTTATAATGGTTTTAGCATTATATATTAAAATCTAATCATCCTTATGATCAAAGATCAAGATAGAAAATTGCAAATAGTATTATACTAGTCAGGAGACATGGGTTAGAATACCATATCTGAAAGTATTAAAGTATATATCATGAAGAAACTTTTTATGACCCTAGGCAGATCACTTAATCCCTGAGGCTAGTCCCTAGGATTTATCTCCTAAATCACAATCTGGCCAAATGTATCTGATGGGATGAAACTTTTCATATAAGAAATTCTCTCTAATTGATGAAAATATTTTTTTATGATCTTTGAATTTGTTTATGATCTTTGAATACCACCATTCTCCAAAGAAATAAAGTAGATAATTTTTTTTTTAGGTTTTTGCACAGCTAGGTAATTATTAAGTGTCTGAGACCAGATCTGAATCCAGGTACTCCTGACTCCAAGGTCAGTGCTCTATCCACTGAGCCACCTAGCCGCCCCTAAAGTAGATAATTATTGTCAAAGAACAGTGAAGTGTGTCATCAATGTAAGTAGGCAAGGAAGATAAAAGACATCACAAGTAAATCTTGCCTAACAAATGAAGTAAATTATGTCATCAGATACATTTATTAAAGGAAGGAAGAGATGTATAAATTAGTTAAGAGTACTGATGGACAGATTTATGACCCCATTGTTTTCTCTAAGATGATGAGTGATGAGACTACTCCATGTTAGTTGAACTCCGGCAGATTTAGGTAAGGACACGTTCAGATGTTCAGATTGGGGAAGGCATATTTTCGTTCCAATTTTCATCAATAGAGTTAGGATCAACATCAGTTAAATCAATTAAAATCTCAAACTGAAAGCATGGACATATCCATTTGCCACTGGAAGTCTAATTTTACCTATTTATATAATGAAGATAGTGACCTACCCTAGAGATTTTGCAAAGAAAATAACATATAATGTCAGGTCATTTCTAATTGAAATATATATTTGTCTAATCAAACTGAATTATTCATGATTTATATTCTCTACAGCTTTATATTCAAGTTTTTGATATAGTAAAGGGTTGAAAGGCACATCCTTTAATCTCATTGTCTTTGTTATCTATCAGGCTTTATCTGGTAATCTTATCAACTAATAGATGGACTCAATTGATCATGGCTCTTGGTTGTTCAAAATCAACCTGTATGGTATGAAGAGTTGTGGAGTCCTATATTTAGCGCTTGAATTGACATTGGTCCTCTTTGAAAACAGAACAAACAATATTCCTAGGTCACAACTTAAACATTTTCTTTGTTTAATATGAAATCTGTTAGCTCTATAACTGCAGGTACATTGGATGAGTTTTCTGAACTGTACTTCCTAAGCATTTTTTATTGAATGACTCAAAGAGCTGCTAAAGAAGCTCATCTAAAGGAAAAACAAAAAACTAGTCAGAGCTAATCAAAGCTGGCTTTTTAACAAGTTAATATGCTAAAGGCACCTTGTTCCTACCGGAGTAAAGTAAGAAATACTTGTTACTGAAATTCTGTATTTCCTGAGTTGCTTTTTTAGAAATATTGAGCTAGATCTAAAATAAATCACCACAATAAACTAATTTACTTGATTGAGCATCCACTGATACTGCTAAAACTCAGTCACTTGTACTAGTGCTGTAGCCCTCTGTTTTTCACTTTCTCAAAATACAAATGATTGTTGATTAATGTCCCTTATCAAAATTCATCCACTTTGCAAGTAGAGGCCCACAATTCTTCATGAAAAATTATCTTAAGAAGAAATGAGGCAGTCATTCATTTCCAATGAGACATCATTAATGGTTTTGGCCAGTCAAATAGCAGATAATTGGTAACATTTTCCTGTCACCAGAGCTATACATATCCAAATAGAAATTTTTAGTGATGAAAAGCTGAAGTCTACTTTAGTTGCTTATCAGGTTGCTATGTGACTGCACTAAATAGTCAAAATTCTTGCTACTAAGATTGATTTTTTTTTTCCCAGTACATTCCTGATTCAGGTCCTGGAATTTGATTTATTGTGGGCATACTGTCACTTCAGAGGACTTTGCCTTTATTGACACCATGAAAAGTCATCTTTGTGTACTAAATATAAATGAAAAATGTAAATATATACGACACAATATCTACACCAGCCTGCCAAATAGTTTAAAATTCTTGCTCTAAATAATACCCCGCATCATAGTATTATCACTCAATTACTCTTTCTTTTTCTCTCAGTCTACCATATATATTCTGATTATATTTCAATTCTCTCCATGAATTCCAAAACCAATTAATTTATTGATTCTGCAATCCTATTCTTCAACAACACTTACAAGCTAGTTTGTTGCCACTTGAAAAGTCCTAAAAATGAACATTTCTTTTCCTTTTTATTAACTGTTAAAGCCAACTAGAATAGAGCAGAGTAGAAGAGGCTGGGATATTTGAGGAATATTGTTTCTTGAAGCATCAGGGACATAAAAGTGCAAGATTTTACCTTTGAATTGTTTTTGTAAACACTGATGATGTAGGTAACAATTTCAGTTATCAAGGAATAATCATGAAACAAGCATTTTGAAGCTCAAAACTCTACTATTGACTCAAAACATAAAGAAAACAAGAAAACAGTCATTTCTGCCATCAATAAGTTTACATTCAATTAGAAAAAAGTTTGGTTTTTAATATGGATATTGGTTCTCCCAACTCTATTTTCCTCCTTTAAATTATTTTCTGATTTTTCCTTTGATTTCATTATTTGTCTAGTTTTCTATTTTTTAACCATACAAAATTATTGTGATAATTAGTGCTTTAAAATAAGATTATGTTTTCAAGTGGTATTCCTCTTTCATTCCTACTTCTTGCACTATTTCCCAATATATTCTAGATTATTTTATAATTCATTATAAATATATATTTATTATATATTATATATATAAATTCATTATATATATAATGCATTATAAATGAATTTTGTGCTTGTTTTGTCAAGCCCTATCATATGTCTCCTTGGTTATTTGATTAGTGTATATTACTAAATATGAAAGTTAATTTTGGTAAATATTTGGTTTTGTTGCTGACTCAACACAATAATACAATTTATATTTCTCCACCTGTTTAAATAGTTCATTTTAAAAATTTTAGGGACTAGATTTTAATTTTATCTACAGACATAATTGCATTTTGGTTGGTTTACTATAAGATATTTAATGCATTTTGTATTTCCCATTCTATTATTCCTTCTTATGTTATCTTATTGCTATATTGAAATGTTATGGTATTTATTAGAAGTTTTTGAGGCTTTAAACTTTACTAAAATTATCAGTCATTTAAATTAATATAGATAATTAGCCTCTCTATATCTGGAAAGTGTATACCTTCTTCCTCATCTATGATTCAAAACTTCCTCAACCTGCTTCTTCACCAAAAAAATTAGATATCTTCTTCGGAATGCTCGATGTCATAGCCATTAAAAGATCATGGGAACAATTTACTGCCAAGAAAGGAGTTTTTTTCCACAAATACTGACTTCTGTCAGAACTTACTTGAAACTTGAACTGTAAATTTTAGGTTTTTTGTAAGGAAGTTGAGGAAGGTCATTATCAATATCTGCTTGTTCATTGGTACTCCTCTTATATTGCACTTGTCAAAATCACTCACACAGAGAGGAGGACCCACAATATAAAAGTACCTCATCATGTGACTACAACTAGACTGACTGAAGGATTAAGGAAGTCAAATCTACTTTCTACTGCATAGAACTTCTAAAATTATGTTTAATAGTAATGGAGGAAAGAGAACACGCACTTGTTCAATAGTGCTTATCTTTGTAATCCCATAGTATGCCAGTTCTTTATATCCTCTACTATTTCTTGAAGTCTGCCCAAGTTTACTCTTCTCATGTCATTGCTTATCCATCTCATCCTTCGCTGTTTTCTTTTTCTTTCAATATTTCCCAACATAAGGATCTTTTTCTCAATATGTGTCCAAAATATTGAAGCTTCAGCTTCAGTATTTAACCTTTCAATGGATAACCTAAATTAATTTCTTTAAGTATTGACTGATTTGATCTCCTTGCAGTCCAAGGGACTTTCAAAGCGCCACAATTTAAAATAATCTATTCTGCAGCACTCAGTATTCCTTATAGTTCAACTCCCACATTCATAGTGTGCTACTGGCAAAACAAAACAAAGCAAAACAGAAAAAAAGCATAGTTGAAATTATATGGACCTTTGTAGGCAAGGTTCTGTCTCTTCATTTTGTAGTATGCTGTCCAAATTTGCCATTAAGTTTCTTTTAAGGAGCATTTTTTTTAATTTAATGAATATTGTCACCATCTGTAGGTATTTTTGAGCTGAGGAATATAAAATCTGCCATTACTTCCATTTCTTCTCCATATATTTGTTAGGAAATGTTGGGACCAGATGTCAAGATGATTTTTTTATATTAAGTTTCAGGTAAGTTTTTTTGCCCTCATCAAGAAATATCTTAATTAGTCTTCATTTACTGCCATCAGAGAGGTAAAATGTGCTAATTTGAGATTATAGATATTCTTCCAAGCAACCTAAATTCTGACTTTTAATTCATCCAGCTTGACACTTCACATGAGGAATCTGCACATTAATTAAATAAATAAAAAGACAATATGCAATCTTGTCATACTCCTTTTTTTCAATCAAACCAAATGATTGTTTCATATTTGTTTATGACTGTTGCTTCTTGACCTGAATTCAGGTTCCTCAGGAGACAAGATGATCTCTGGGGTTTTCCACATTGACTATAGTCAAAGTTTTCAGTGTAGTCACTGAAGCAGAAATATGTGTGTCTGTGCATATCTTACTCCTCCATTTATCACCAGAGCTTCTAATTTTTCTCCATTGCATATAACAGTAGCTTTTGGTTTTCTTTAGAAAGTATTCTTCATTTTTGAAAAAAAAATCCTAAAATTGATTCTTTACTTACAATGCTATTCCTCCTTCACATATTTCTAAACCTATTTTTGAAAATTTTTTGTTCTGTTTTGTTTTTTCATTTTTTGCTTGTCTCCATGAGTCCTACCTTGCAAAGTTTTTTATGATAACTATGAGAGCATATATATCTAAAAAATGACTTCCATTTCCAGGTCCTTTTAGCAACAGTACTGAATACTAGAAATTTTCTGTAGTTCAAAGCAAATCTCAGACATCACACACACCACACACACACACACATACACACACATGTCACACTCTCAGAATTATGAACCTATGGCAGAATATTTATAATGATTTGGGGCATAGAATACAGAAGCAACAGTTAAAAAGATATCAATTCTATGTTTTAATAATGAAAAATGTCAAACCATGAGCTCAATTAGCACTCCTACCCCCACAAACTTTCATGGTCAGGAAGGATTTCCAAGCAACCTATCTAACCGTGTTTTAAACAACATTAGAAAACTAGTCTCTTTTTCCCATCCTCCTATTATAGCAGACAATAGAAGTTGACTCTATCAAGTCATGTTCCAGAGAGTATGGAGGAAGGGGACAGTTGACTTTCTGCCATAGTCAACCAAGAATTAAGGTAATTCTGAGGCCATGAAGGTTCTGTTGGGAACATCTACATATCTGTCACCCAACCATGAAAAAAAATTACCAGACACTGATTTGGAGCAGTCAGAGAACTAGTGGACTATAATCGATGGATGCTCAGGACTTGCAAATTGGAAAAACAATTGTTAGAGTCAACCTTATCTCTTCAGAAACTATTTGCAAAAGAACTAGACTATAAAAAATAAAGAATGATTAAATACAATATTTTAATTTCAAAAATAATATAGTAATAACTAATGGAGAAAAGATAAACCTCACCCTTATAATATTTTATTTCAAAGAATTTTTAAAATGCAGGAAAACTAATGAAGATAATTGGATAAGGACATAAAATACCACTATTTGTTGCACATGAGAAATACATCTTTAAAATCTAAGGATTTTAATAAGAATAAGAAAATGCAACAAAATTTATTTTGAATCCAAACAGGTAAGGTTTGAAATAATACTATCAAAAACATTTTTAAAAAACAGATAAAGAAATCACGTAATGATGAAATGAATCCCAGACATTTAATTAGTCATAATTACAACCTTATATGCTATAAATAGCATAGCAAGTAAATTCATAAATGAAAAATTAACTGAATTTGCAGAAGTCAGAGATATTAATATATACATGATTTTTTTTTCACTTTCCAAGTTGGTCACAACTAACAGAAAGTTCTGCAAGAGGAAAACTATAGAACTAAGAAAGTTTTGAAGAAATTACAAATTAAAGACTAACTGTGCTTTCCTAATGGAATCATAAAGGGACTTTGTATATTTCTCAGGACCATATTATACTAAAGTATATAAGCAAAAGCTTAATGTGAATTGATAAAAAGAGAAATTTCAAATAAATGTAAAAATCTAGAAATAATAAAAGCATAATTTATAACTCATTTAGCAAAACATGCTAATTACTTCAGGAGATACAAAGAAATAAATGGAGACTTAAAAATAAAGTCTAATGATGAGTGAGACAAATAAACAATCATAGAAGCAACCTACCAAAATTTTGGAAATGCAGTTAAAGCAAACTTCAGGGGGGGAAATCACAAAATTTAAATATGTATGAATTTATTTATTAGAAAATTAAAAGATTAATTAAAATTTGTGAATTTAAAAAAGAAAAATTCAACAAAACCCCAAAATAATTAAAAATAATGGAAAAATAATTAAGCTGAACATAAAAAATAAAATTGATAAAGTTTTAAAGTAGTTCTTTGAAGAGAATTAGAAAATTGATTTAAAGAAAAGCTTAAGGGATTTAAGAAGAAAACAAAAATTTTAGAAAGGAAATAACAGAGCCAAAAAAATCCAACAGAAATTACTATGCAGAATTATATGATAATAAAACAGATTTTTAAAAAGAAATTAATGCTCTATAAACAGAAAAATGAAGAAATAACCAGATAAAAGATCATAAAATATTATAATCTCACAAATAAAAATATAGGTATCTAAAAATAATTAACAAAGGAAAATAGCCTTGACTGATTTATAGGATAATTTTAATTTTTATTAAATTCAATCAATATTAATATATTGAAAATTATTCTTCAAACTGAGAAAATACTCTTCCAACTATTAAAATAAGAAATTTATTATTCTAACTCCTAAAACAGGGATGAGTATCATAAAGGAGATCTTTAGACCAATGGATTTAGAAATGTAAATTCAAATTTTTAAATGTTATTTTTTTATAAATTCATGCAAAGATACTTTTTTAATAATTAGCTTTTTGTAAGGTTTTGATTTCTAAATTTTTCTCTCTCCATTCCCTCCACCCTCCCCACAACAATGAGTAATCTGATATAGGTTATATATGTACAATCATCTTTAATATTTTTCAATATTAGTCATGTTGGAAGAGAAAGGTTAAAGATAAAGGGAGAAAAAAGAAAGGAAAAATTAAAGAAGTTTTAAAAAAAGTGAAAATAATAAGATTTGATCTGCATTCAGACTTCATCATTTTTTTTCCTTGATGTGGATGGCAGTTTTCATTATAGATCTTTTGGATTGCTGTTAATGTGTACAATACTCTCCTGGTCCTATTCACTTCACTCAGCATTAGTTCATGTAAGACTTTCCAGGCTTTTCTGAAGTCTGCCTGCTCATGATTTCTTAAAGACTAATAGTACTTTTATAATATTCACATCTCACAATTTGTTCAGTAATTCCCCAATTGATGAACATCCACTCCATTTCCAGTTCTTTGCCACTACAAAAAGAACTGCTATAAATAAATTTGTACTTCTTGGATCCCCCCCTTTTTATGATCTCTTTGGGATACAGATTTAGGAGTGGTATTGCCGGATTAAGGATATGATCAGCCCAAGAGTCGAACATGCTGGATCAGCAGTGGGGCTGAATGACAGGGGCTTGGCTTGGCTGGTGAGCAGAGGTGCTGGTGTTGGTGCTGTCTCCCTGCAGCTTGGGGACAGGGCTGGGGGGTGAGGGAGAGTTCTGGTGCAGGAGAGCTGTGGACACCATCCCTGGGCTCCTTGGGTCTGAGGAACTTTGAGTCCACGCCTCCATTGTGGCTGACACCTCTTCCCAAACAAGCAAATGCAAACTACTTCTGCTTCAGGCCCAGGTGTGTGAGCAGAAGAACCAGCCCAGCTGAGGAATGACCTTAGGCCAGGGTAAAGCCCACCAGTGATTGAAGGCAAAAGAACTCAATAGCTCCAACCCCTCCCTTCAAGCAAAGGGAGAAGGCCTCAACCAAGGATACAAGATACTCCAGAGAAAGCAACCAACACCTCCTACTGGGCAGCCAGAGAAACTGCACTCAGTGAGTAAACCCTTTAGTGATACCAAGCCCCAGTGAACCAGCCCCTCCCCCAACTCAAGGTCTTAGTAAAATGAAGAAGGGTCAGCAGAAAGGTAGATGCATAGAAAAATTCCTGGAAGGGAAAGACCCTATCACAGAAAGACCTGGAACCTCTGAGGAGAATACAATCTGATCTGCAGCACAGAAAGACTTCCTTGAAGAAATAGGGAAGGAGCTTAAAATTTGGGAGAGACAATTAATACCTTGCAACAAGAATACAAAACCTTAGAAAATACAATTGGACAATTACAAAATGAGAATAAATCTCTCAGATCATCAATTGGACCAATACAAAATGAGAATAATTCTCTCAGATCCTCAAATGAGCAAAAAGCAAAAAGAAATCAATTCTTTCAAAACTTTAAATGGTCAAATGGAAAGATCTTTCAAAAGTAGAATTGACCAATTGGAAAAGGAGTTGCAAAAGGTTGATGAAGAAAACTCCTCCCCCCAAAAATAATGGAGTCTACAGAAACTAATGACTTCATGAGACAGTAAGAGTCAGTTAAACAAAATCAAAAAAGAAACAATTTAAATATCAAGGAGCCACAGTAAGGATCAGGCAGGACCTGGATGCATCAATATTAAGGGATCGAAGGGCCTGGAACAAAATATTTCAAAGAGCAAGGGAGTTGGAATGCAGCCAAGAATCTACTTTCCTGCAAAGCTGAGCCTTCTCTTCTGGGGAAAAAGACCAGAGCTAAACAGAAAATTTGGACATCAAAAGGAGGTTCAAGAGATACATGAAAAGGTAAAAAACAAGGGGGGGTAAAAGGGGAAAAAATGCAATCCAGTAAATTGAAACTGGCTATATCCCAGCATGGGGGAAAAACAATTCTCATAAATCTTAAGAATTGTAACTCTCACAGAGAGAGAATATACCTAGCCAGAAATTATGGACATTCATGACCTATCCATGAGACTGCTATCTAATGGGATGTAACTGGCTTTAACCCCACTTGGGAGAAAGACTCTAATAACTCTCAGGAATTTTGACTCTATTCGATAGAATATACTGAACTAGAAGGGACAGACATTCAGAATGTTCTATGACTTAGATAGAATGATCTTAAGAAAAACACTACCTCCTTAAAAGGGGGACAGGAAAGAGATGGGAGGAGGGAGGGGATTGAATGGGGTAAATTTCATTACAATAAGAGGTACAAAAACCCTATGGTAATAGAGGGGAAGAAGGGAGCAGATGAGAAACACGTGAATCTTCTACTCATCAGACTTGGGTTAAAGTCAACCTACACATACTCAGTTAATTTATAAAACATCTAAAGGGGAAAAGGGGAGGGGGGGATGGAGAAAGGGAAGGGGAGTGAGGGAAGAAAGGGGAAATAACAAAAGGAAGGGAAGGCAAAAGGGGAAAAGGGAAAGGGGAAAGAAAGAGGAGGGTGTGATATAGGAGGACAAACACACTGAAGGGGGTGGTATTCAGAAACAAAATACTAGGGAATATGGATGGGGGGAAGGGGAAAATAAAAATGGAGGGAAGATAGCATGGAGGGCAATAAGGAATTAGTAATCATAACCTTGAATGTGAATGGGATGAACTCTCCCTTAAAATGTAAGCAAATAGCAGAGTGGATTAAAATCCAGAATCCTAAAATATGCTGCTTACAAGAAACTCATTTGAAGAGAGAGAGAGAGAGAGAGAGAGAGAGAGAGAGAGAGAGTAAAGGTAAAAGGTTGGAGCAAAATATATTTTGCTTCAGCCAAAGTAAAAAAAGCAGGGGTAGCAATCCTTATCTCAGAAAAAGCAGCAGCAAAAATAGATAGACTTAAAAGACATAAGGAAGGAAACTTCATCCTCCTAAAAGATACCATAAACAATAAAGTCATTTCAATATTGAACATATATGCACCCAGTGGGACAGCACCCAAATTCCTAGAGGAGAAGCTGAAAGAAATACAGGAAGACATAGACAGCAAAACTCTACTAGTGGGAGACCTCAATCTCCCACTCTCAGATCTAGATAAATCAAACCATAAAATAAACAAGAAAGAATTAAGGTGGTAAATGGATTGTTTGAAAAACTAGATATGGTAGTCTTATGGAGGAAATTGAATGGGGATAGAAAGGAATATATGTTTTTCTCTGCAGTACATGGAACTTATACAAAATTTGACCATATACTAGGACATAAAAACCTATTGATCTACTGCAGAAAGGCAGAAATAGTGAATACATCTTTCTCAGATCACAATGCAATCAAAGTCATATACAATACTGGGCCAAGGAGATATAGACCCAGAACAAATTGGAAACTGAATAACTCATTTTAAAAAATGAGTGGACCAAAAACAAATTATAGAAAGAATTAACAATTTTATCCTAGATAATGATAATAATGAAACAACGTACCAAAACCTATGGGATTCATTCAAAGCCACTCTCAGGAGATATATTATAGCTCTAAATGCTTACGTGAATAAATTGGAGAAAGAGGAAATCAATGAACTAAACATGCAACTAAAAAAATTAGAGAAAGAACAAATCAAAAATCCCCAATTAAATACCAAATTAGAAATTGTAAAATTAAAGGAGAACTTAATAAAATTGAAAGCAAAAAACTATTCAATTAATAAATAAAACCAAAAGTTTGTATTATGTAAAAACCAATAAAATTGATAAAAATCTGGTTAATTTGATTAAAAAAAAGAAAGAAGAAAACCAAATTGCTAGCATCATAAATGAAAAAGGTGAACTCACTACCAATGAGGAGGAAATTAAAGTCATAATTTGAAATTATTTTGCCCAACTCTATGCCAATAAATTTCATAATCTAACTGAAATGGATGAATGTTTACAAAAATATAAGTTACCCAGGTTAAATGAAGAAGAGATTAAATACCTAAACAACCCTATCTCAGAAAATGAAATTCACAAACCATTATTGAACTCCCTAAAAAAAATCTCCAGGGCCTGATGGATTCACAAGTGAATTCTACCAAGCATTTAAGGAACAATTGGTTCCAATCCTGTATAAACTCTTTGGAAAAATAGAGAAATATGGAACTCTGCCTAACTCTTTCTGTGAAACCAATATGGTACTGCTACCTAAACCAAGAAGAGTTAAAACAGAGAAAGAAAATTATAGACCTATTTCCCTGATGAATATAGATACAAAAATCCTAAATAAAATATTAGCAAAACAATTACAAGTCATCACTAGGATAATACATTATGATCAAGTAGGATTTATTCCAGGAATGCAGGGTTGGTTCAATATTAGGAAAACTGTTAGTATACTCAATTATATCAACAACAAAGCAATCAGAAATAATATGATCATATCAATATATGCTGAAAAAGCTTTTGACAAAATACAGCATCCATTCCTATTAAAAACACTAGAGAGTGTAGGAATAAATGGGCTGTTCCTTAAAATAATTAGCAGTATCTATTTGAAACCATCAACAAGCATTATATTCAATGGGGAGAGGCTAGAGGCATTCCCAATAAGATCAGGTGTGAAACAAGGGTGCCCATTATCACCACCACTATTCAATATTGTATTAGAAATGTTAGCATCAGCAATTGGAGAAGAAAACTAAATTGAAGGAATTAGAATTGGGAAGGAAGAGACAAAACTCTCACTCTATGCAGATGACATGATGGTCTACCTAGAGAATCCCAAGAAATCATCCAAAAAACTACTGGAAACAATTAGCAATTTTAGCAAAGTTGCAGGTTATAAAATAAACCCTCATAAATCCTCAACTTTTCTATTTATGTCTAGCAAGAAACAGCAGGAAGAGCTAGAAAGAGAAATCCCATTCAAAGTAACCTCACCCAATATAAAATATTTGGGAGTCTATTTGCCAAGACAGACTCAGAATCTTTTTGAAAACAATTATAAAACACTTCTCACAAAATTGAATCAGATTTAAATAACTGGGCAAATATCAACTGCTCAGGGATAGGGAGAGCTAATATAAAAAAATGACAATTCTTCCAAAACTAAACTACCCTACCAATCAATTTAGTGCCCTACCAATCAAAATTCCAAAAAATTACTTTAACAAGTTGGAAAAAATTGTAAGTAAATTCATATGGAGAAATAAAAAGTCAAGAATTGCCAGGAGCTTAATGAAAAAAAAGTGCAAAAGAAGGTGGCGTAGCTCTCCCTGATCTAAAATTATATTATAAAGCATCAGTCAGCAAAACTGTTTGGTATTGGCTAAGAAATAGAGTGGATAGAGTGGTGGACCAGTGGAATAGACTAGGTATAAAAGCAGGAGATGATTATTGTAATCTACTGTTTGATAAACCCAAAGAGCCAGGCCATTGGGATAAAAACTCCCTCTTTGATAAAAATTGCTGGGAATAATTGAAAGTTAGCATGGAAGAAACTTAGATTAGACCAACACCTCACAACCTTTACCAAGATAAGATCCAAATGGTTACAGGACATAGACATAAAAAAAATACTATAAGCAAATTAGAAGATCAAGGACTAGTCTACCTGTCAGATCTATGGAAAGGGGAGCAGTTTATGACTAAGGAAGTGTTGGAGAACATCACCAAAAACCAATTAGATGATTTCAATTACATTAAAATAAAAAGCTTTTGCACAGATAAAACCAATGTAACCAAAATCAAAAGAAATGTAGTAAATTGGGCCACAATCTTTACAACTAATGATTCTGACAACGGACTCATTTCTAAAATCTACAGAGAACTGAGTCATATTTTTAAAACAAAAAGCCATTCCCCAATTGACAAATGGTCAAAGGATATGCAAAGGAAATTTACAGATGAGGAGTTCAAAGTAATCCATAGCCATATGAAAAAATGCTCTAAATCATTAATTATTAGATAAATGTAAATTAAAGCTACTCTGAGGTACCAATTCACACCTCTCAGATTGGCCAATATAACCAGGAAGGATAATGATCATTGTTGGAAGGGTTGTGGGATATCTTGTACACTATTACACTGTTGGTGGAGCTGTGAACTCATCCCATCCTTCTGGAGAGCTATTTGGAACTATCCCCAAAGGGCAACAAAAATGTCCATACCCTTTGATCCAGCAATACCAGTACTGGCTCTAAACCCTGAAGAGATGATGAAAAAGGGCAAAAACATTGCTTGTACAAAAATATTTATTGCAGCCCTGTTTGTGGTGGCAAAGAATTGGAAATCAAGTAAATGTCCTTCAATTGGGGAATGGCTTAGCAAACTGTGGTATATGTATGTCATGGAACACTATTGTTCTATTAGAAACCAGGAGGGACAGGATTTCAGGGAAGCCTGGAGGCATTTGCATGAACTGATGCTGAGTGAGATGAGCAGAACCAGAAAAACACTGTACCCCCTAACAGCAACATGAGAGTGATGTTCAACCTTGAAGGACTTGCTCATTCCATGGGTGCAAGAATCTGGAACAATTTTGGGCTGTGTGCAAAGGAGAGTGCCATCTGTATCCAGATAAGGAGCTGTGGAGTTTGAACAAAGTGCAAGGACTATTCCATTTAATTTAGAAAAAAAAAACAGATATCTTATTGTCTTATCTTGTTACCTCTTATACTTCTCTTCTTTAAGGATATGATTTCTCTCTCATAACACCCAATTTGGATCAAGGTACAACATGGAAACAAAGTAAAGACTGACAGAGTGCTTTCCATTGGGGGGTGGGGGGAGGGAAGCAAGATTGGGAGGAAAATTGTAAAACCTCAATATCTTTAATAAAAATAAATTTAAAAAAAGAATGAGTTGAATCAAATAACAAATTATAAATAGAATTAATGATTTCATCCTAGACAATGCCAATAATGAGACAACATACCAAAACTTATGGGATATAGCCAAGGAAGTTGTTAGGAAATATATTCTATCTGCAAATGCTTACATGAATAAAACAGAAAAAGTGGAAACCAAGGAACTAAGCATGCAACCAAAAACAAATAGAGAAAAAACAAATTAAAAACCCCCAATTAAATACCAAAGTAGAAACTCTAAAAATTAGAGGAGAAATTAATAAAATTGAAAGCATGAAAACTGTTGAACTAATAAATAAAACTAAGAGTTTGTTTTGTTAAAAAATATTAAAATAGGCAAACTTTTGGAGAATTTCATTTAAAAAGCAAAGAAGAAAACCAAATTACTAGTATCATAAATGAAAAAAGGAACTCATCACCAATGAGGAAGAAATTAAAGTAATAATTCAGAACTATATTATTCATCTGTATACCAATGTGATAATGTACCTGAAATGGATGAAAATTATGAAAAATATAAGTTGCCCAGGTTAAAGGAAGAGGAAATTAAATAACTAAATTACTTTATTGTAGAAAAAAGAAATTCAATGAGTCATCAAGGAACTTCCTGAGAAAAAATGTCCAGGGCCAGATGGATTCACAAATGAATTCTATCAAACACTTAAGGAAAAATTGATTTCAATTTTATATTAAACTAAACTATTTGGAAAAATCGGTGAAGATGGAACTCTGGCTGACTCCTATGACACCAATATTGTGTCGATACCAAAACCAGGAAGAATCCAAATAGAGAAAGAAAATTACAGACCAATTTCTCTAATGAATATAGATGCAAAAAATACTCTCCTACCCAAGTGATTATTGCAAGTTTTCACTAGGTTAATACACTATGACCAAGTAACATTTATCCAAAGAATTCAGGGTCTATCCAGGAATGCAATATTAGGAAAACAGTAAGTATGATTGACTTTATCATTAACAAATCTAACAGAAATCATATGATTATCTCAATAAATGCTGAAAATGTCTTTGAAAATACAGCACCCATTCCTACTAAAACACTAGAAAGCATAGGAATAAAAAGATTGTTTCTTGGGATGATAAGCAGTATCTTTCTGAAACCATCAACAAGCATTTTATGCCATGGAGACAAGCCAGAGTCTTTCCAAATAAGATCAGGAATGAAACAAGGATGCCTGTTATCAACACTATTATTCAGCATTTTGTTAGAAAATGTTAGTTTCAGCAATAAGAGAAGAAATACAAATTGAAGGAATTAGAGTTGGGAAGGAAGTTGGGAAAGAAGAAACAAAACTCTGACTCTTTGAAGATGACATGATGGTATACCTAGAGAATCCTAAAATACCATCTAAAGAACTACTAGAAACAATTAGCAACTGTAGCAAAGTTGCAGGATATATAATAAACCCATGTAAATTCTCAGAATATGTATATATATACATATATATGTATATATATACATATATATATATATATATATATATATATAACTTGCAAGATGCAAGAATGGGATTTAGAAAGAGAAATCCCATTTAAAAATAACTTCAGAGAATATAAAAAACATGGGAGTCTACCTGCCAAGGAAAATTTGAATATTCTGTGAAAAACAACTATAAAATACTTTTCACATAAATGAAATCAATTTTTAAAAAATGAGTGAATATTTACTGCTCATGGATAGGATGATTTAATATAATAAAAATGACAACTCTACCTAAATTAAATTACTTATTTAGTAACTTATAATTCAAACTTTTAAAAAATTACTTTAACAAGCTAGAACAAATTGTAACTAAATTCATATGGAGGTCAAGAATATCCAGGGTTTTAATGAAAAAAAAGTGCTAAAGAAGATGGCTTAGCCTTACCACAATAAAATCATATTAAAAAGAATCAGTCATCAAAACTGCCTGTTATTGACTAAGAAATAGAGTGGTAGATCAGTGGAATAGACCAGGTGCAATAGCAGGAAATGATTATAGTAATCTGTTGTTTGATAAACCCAAAGAACCTAGCTTCTGGGATAAGAACTCAGGCTTCAATAAAACCTGTTGGGAAAATTGAAATTTAGAAAGGCAGAAAGTTGGATTAGATGAGTATCTCATACACTGTAGCAAGGTAAGATCAAAATAGGTGAAGCATTAGACATAAAAGACAATATTATAAGAAAACTAGAAGAGCAAGGAATAGTTTATCTGTCAGATTCATGGAAAGGGGAGCAGTATATGAACAAAGAAGAGATGGACAATATCATTAAAAACAAACTGGATAATTTTGATTACATTAAATTAAAAAAAGCTTTTGCACAAGCAAACCATGGTAACCAATATCAAAAGAAATGTAGTAAATTGTGAAACAATTTTTTAATTTTATTTTTTAAGGTGGAGTTAATTGACTTGCCCAAGGTCACACAACTAGGCAATTATTCAGTATCTGAGGCCAGATTTGAAGTCAAGTTTTCCTGACTCCAGGGCCAGTGCTCTATCCATTGCATTACCTAGCCACCCCAGACACAATTTTTACAACTAGTGTTTCTGACAAAAGACACATTCCTAAAATATATAGAGAGAACTGAGTCAAATTTATAAAAAAAAACAAGCCATTCTCCAATTGGCAAATGTCCAAAGGATATGCAGAAACAACTTATACATCAGAAAATCAAAGCAAACCATAGTCATATGAAAAATTGTTCTAAATCATTACTGACTAGATAAATTTAAATTAAAGCATCTTTGAAGTACCACCTCACACCTCTCTGATTGGCCAACATGACTGGAATGGACAATGATCAATGCTGAAAGAGATGTAGACTATCTGAGACACTAATGGATTGTTGGTATAGCTGTGAACTCATCCAACCTTTCTGGAGAGCAATTTGTAATTATGCTCAAAGGGCAATAAAAATGTGCACACTCTTTGAAACAACAAAACCTCCACTGTATCTATACCCTGAAGAGATCATGAAAAGCACTAAAACCATCCCTTGTACAAAAATGTACACCAGCTATGTTTGTGGTAGCAAAGAATCTGAAATCAAAGGGATGTACATCAGTTGGTGAATGGCTGAACAAACTGTGAAATATGTATATTATGGAACATTCTTATTCCATTAGAAATCAAGAGGGTTGTGATTTCAGAGAATCCTGGGAAGACTTGTATGAATTGATACTGAACAAGATGAGTAGAACCAGAAGATTATTATACACCCCAACGGTAACATGGGGAGATGATGACCAATCTTAATAGAGTTACTGATTCCATCAGTGCAGTAATCAAGGACAATTTGGTGATATCTGCAATAGAGAATACCATGTGTATTCAGAGAAAGAGCTGTGCAGTTTTGCCATCTCAAATATTTTATTTTTTCCTCAATTATATTTTTTTTCTCTCAACACACTTGATTTTGATCAATGTATAGCATAGAAGCAATGTAAAGATTATCAGAGTGTCTTCTGTTCGGGGGGGAAGAGGTCAGAGAGTATGAGGAAATAATCAAAAAATTCAAAACCTTAGCAAAAACAAAAGATAGTTGGAAACAACTATTGTATATAATTGGAAAACAAATAAAATATCTATATAATAAAATAACAGAATGGTATTATTAGAATGATAGAATATCAAAAAAATATAACCATAAAAAGTGCAATTAAAAGAGTATTACTTTTCCAGACTTCATACTCTATTATAACTAAAAAATAATTAGGACATTTTGAAATTAGTTTAAAATTTTAAGTTGATGTAACAGACTAAACAAGGGACAATTACAAAAGAAGTAAAAGATCCAATCCAAACTTTAAATATAAATGACATATAAAAGACCATTCTATTTAATAAGTACTGGAGAAGAGGAAGGTAGAAAGTAGACTGAGATCAACATTTACATTTTCCACAACAAATTCAAAATATATACTCATAACTAGATATACAACATGCTATGGAAAAAAATTATAAGAGAAGAAAAACACAGAGAACATGGATAGAAAAAGACTTCTTAACTAATAGGAAATAGAAGTAATAATAATATTTAAAAGAACAAGATTAATTAATTACATGGAATTGAAGCTTTAGTAATCAAAATGAGTGTTTTTTTTTAAAAAGAAATGTATGTAAGTAATTTGTTGCAAATTTAATTTTTACTAAATTCCAGATGGCTTTTGAAGAATTTGAATACACATTTTATTACCCAAATATTTGAACGTTTACAAATTTGACAAGTTGTGTCATTGAAATTTTAAAAAGAATGGTCATATTAGTAATGGCACTATTTAAATTCAGTCTTTCAGCAGAGACTTACATCGCATAATCTTTACCAAAATTAGGTCAAAATAGATACAGGATTTAGACATAGAACATGATACCCAAAGTCATGTAGGAGAATAAGTAGTAATGTATCAGTTATATCACTGGAAAGGGGCAGAGTTTATGACCAATAAGAAATAGACAAAATTATAAAATGCAAAATAGATAATTTCAATTACATTAAATTTAAAGATCTTTGCATAAATAAAACCAAAGTAACCACGATTAAAAGGAATATGTCAAATTGGGAAACATTTTTTTGCAGCTAATATTTCTTATAAAGGATTCATTTCCAAAATAAATGGAGAAATGAATCAAATTTATAAAAATACAAGCTATTCCTCACTTGATAAATGGTCAAATAATATGAAAAATTAAAGCTATCTGTAGTCATACCAAAAATGTTCCAAAATCATTATTGATTAGAGAAATCCCAATTAAAACAAATCTGAGGTATCAAGTCACATCTAGAAGATTGGATAGGATGACTAAAAAGGTCAATATAACTAATGTTGGAAGAGATGTGGGAAAATTGGGACAGTGGAAATGTGAAGTGATTCAAACTTTCTGAAGAGAAATTTGCAATTATGCCCAAAGGACAATAAAACTGTGCATACTCTTTGATCCAACAATACCACTATTAGTCAGTATCCCAAAGAGATCAAAAGAAAGAGGAAAAATCCACAAATATAAAACTATTTATAGCAATCTTTTTTAGAGTGATGAAGAATTAGAAATTCAGGGAATGCCCATTAATTGGGGAGTTTGTTGAAACATTTACAATTATAACATATGATTGTGATGGAGTATTATTGTTTTGCAAGAAATCATGAACAATTTATTGCAGAAATACAAATTAGAACATCTCTGTGGTACCACTTTACTCCAATCAGATTGGTCAATATGACCAGAAGGGACAATGATCAGTGTTGGAGGGGAATGGGAAATCAGAGACACTAATGCATTGTTGGTGGAGTTGCAAACTGATCCAGCCTTTCTGAAGAGCAATTTGGAAAGTTAATAAATAGGACAATAAAATGTGCATACCCTTTGATCTATAAAATACCTCTACTGGGTCAGTATCCTGACAAGATTATGAAAAAGAATAAAAGTCCCACTTGTACAAAAATATTCATAGTAGCCCTTTGTGTAGATACCAAGAATTGGAAATTGAGGGAATGCCTATTTATTGGGGAATGGCTAAACAAATTGTGGTATATGTATGTGATGGAACATGATTGTTATGTAACGTGATTTCAGAAAAGCCTGTAAAGACTTTAAAAATTGAAGCTGAGTGAGATGAGAAGAACCTGAAGAACATTATACACACAAGCAAGAACATGGGGTGATGGTCAAACCTGATGGACTTGCTCATTCCATCAGTGCCATAATCTGGAACAATGTCAGGGACTTTGTGATGGAAAATACCATCTGTATCCAGAGAAGGAACTGTGGAGTTAAATGGAAGACCAAAGCATATTATCTTCAACTCTTAAAAGTTGTCTTATGTAATATGCAATTTTGTCATCTGTAATGTTGTCTTTCTTTCTTTTGGATCTGATTCTTCTCTCACAAAAAGTATGATTTTAATCTATGCTTATCATTATGCAAATGTAAAAACTTATATTGCCTTCTGTTATATGGAGGGGAGAGGGAGAAAAATTGAAAAACGTATCACAAAAAAGATTGGTAGAAACTACCATTGAATTTAATAGGAAAACAAAATAATTATATAATTAAAAAAAAGAAAAAAAAGAAATAATGAATGCATAAACTTCAGAAAAACCTGGAAATACTTTCATGAAGTGATGCTGGGTGAAGTGAACAGAACCAGAAGAACACTGTATACATTAGCAGCAACATGGTGATGACTAGCTATGATTAGCAATGATGAAAGACAATTCTAAAGGACTTATGATAGCAAGTACAATTCACATCCAAAGGGAAAAACCTATGTTTGAATGTAGATCAAAGCATACTATTTTTAATTTTTTTAATTGTTTTATATTTCATAATTTCCCTCATAGCTTTTTTCTCTTGTGTCCTGATTCTTCAATCACAACATGATTAATATGCAAATACATTTTTACATAATTATACATGTATAACCTGTATCAAATTACTCACTTTCAAAGGGAGGTAGGATGGAGCTAGAGAGAAAATTGTGGAACTCAAAGTCTTAACAAAAAGTGAAAATTGAATACTATCTTTGCATGTAGTTAGAAAAATAAATAAATAGTTTTATAAAAATAATTAGTATACATCAATAAAATTATTCATTGGCCTTTGCTGTTTGAATTATTATTCATTCCACATTGTAATTCTAAAAGTATTAGATTACTTCATTAAAACTCCTTAAAATTGTGTTGAAGTGCAGCAGTGTTGAAGTGAAATTTGAAATTTCTACAAGAAAGCACCTGTTAATCCAACTATAACCACAAATATGTGGGTATGTTTTTCACAAGGATTCTAAACTTATTAATAATGATAGAAGACTTCAGAGAATTTTTAGTTTCAGACAAGACTTACCTTTTCTTTTTTTTTAAACTATCACTAGACATTTAGAAATATCAACACCAGTAAGTTCAGGTTCTTTAAGATTCTAAAAGTACAGTAAGTATCCATATTTTTTTCATTTTTGCAAGTCAGTAGATTTAACTGATTTGCCCACGGTCACACAGTTAAGTAATTAATAAGTTTCTGAAGTTGGATTTGAACTCATGTCATGAATCTAGGACTGGTGCTCCATCCACTGTACCACCTAGCTGTCCCTGCAATAAGCATTCTTAAAATGAATGAGGATAAAACAAACAAACAAACAACAACAACAAAATATTCCAAATACTTTCAGTCAGGAAATATGCTTTTAATCTCAAATATTTTTATTGAGTTTATATTATTTCTAAATATATTCTTCAATACATTGTATCTTGATAGCTTTGAATATTCTGTTCCCTATATACAAATTACTTTGTCTTCTCACCTGTATGTTTAGTCAGGGAATAATTATTTATTAAACAGGTACTATATGCCAAACCTTGTGCTAAAGTAATGAAGATACAAAAAGAAAAAAAAAAAGGAAAGAAAAAAACAGTCCTTGATCTCAAGAAGCATAGTTTGGGGAAGACAATGCACGAAAGGAAATTTGAAGGGGAGGAGATGCCAAGGAAAGTACCTGACCTAGAGGCATGATGGAAATGTCAGGGAACTCCTAAAATTGTGCAGTTGGTAATACATGACATGTGTTTAGGAACTCCTGGTGTCTTCTGTAGTTAAATATTTCAAAGTGTTAGCAAAGCTCACACCCAATTAACTTGTTTTTATTTCTTTGAGCTTGTATTGTTTTCCTTTACAGAGTATGTATATTGGAAGTTTATTTGTCTTTTGATTCCCCAATACCTACCCTAGTGCCTATTAACAGTATCCACTTCAGAGATGACCCCTGAATTGATCTGAATTGATTTGCATTGAGTTGAATAATACATTGAGTCTTCCAGTGAGGGGGAATAAACTTTCACTTCTTTTTTTTTAATTTTATTTTTGCAAAGCAGTAGGACTATTAAGTGACTTGCCTAAGATCACACAGTAATTATTCAGCCCCCAAACCATCATTTCTTAAAGCAGTCATACTGTACTTTTCAAGAAATCTACTTAACTCATTGCAGTTCAAATTTACAATTAAACTAACTTTAAATAATGATACTTTAGAAAACTTTTCACCAGTCTGTTTCTCATCATATTAAGTTCTAAGACCATATATTTCTTACTTTTTAATCATTTAATTAAGGACTTCATAGCTCCTGAAGAAAACAGTGAAGTACAATGGAAAGATGATTGATTTAATAAGTAAGATCTTTATAGCAAAAATTTGTATACACACACACATATTTAATAGGTGATGAAATTTAATCGGATCTATCTCTAAGGATCTTTGTCATCTTAGACTCATAGTGATACTGATTCAGGTCCAAAGCAATAAGGGTGATTTTTGGATTGAAAAAAAAATCCATTAATTTTTTATTAAAGTTTTTCATAATTCAGATTTGACCATTATATAAAAAGGGACATAGATAAGTATATACACCTGTAGATGTATATACTTATATCGAATATCTATACATAACTTAATGGATTCTTAAAATAATCCCTATTTCTGTATTGTCTGAGAGTTATGTTTCAATAGGTTTCAATTGCTTGCGTAAGAGCCAAGATGATGGAGTAGATCCTGAGCTCTCCCCCAAAGCACTACAAATAACTTTAAGTAATGACTCTAAAAAAATTCTAGAGTAGCAGAACTCACAAAAATACAGAGTGAAAGACAGTCCATGATAACCTGGAAGATTAGCAGAAAGAGTCAGTGTCACCAAGGTAAGAAAGGAGCACAGGACATAATGGGTAACATTGGATTGAACCAGACACAGCAATGCAAGATTAGGAAACAGGCTGATGGGACTGATCAAGGAATGCCAAGGACAACTTGGGAGGTCAGCTGGAAAAGTCTGCCTTTCTGGGTTAAGATTGGAGCACAGTCCAGCATAGACATTAGCATCACAGATTGGACCCCAGCATACTTGAAGCAGACCTCAGAAGTCACTCAGCAGCTGCCTCTAGAGCCCTCAACTCATAGATTATAAATGGGTCAGAAGGAGATTACAGGGTTTTCTTTGCTATCACTGAGCCAGGCCTCTGGTGCTTTGCTTACATTCAGATCTGGGTTACATTCTGGGACCCCAGGCCCAGGAAGAGGAGCAGAAGCAAACAGAGCTTGCTGCCTGCATTGGGGCACAGACCCTCCCCACAGTTCCAGGGCAGAGGGGAATGCTTGAGGTCACCCACAGACCAGAACACAGACCAGGAGAGTCATAGCCTCTCCTTAGATCATACCACTGTGGAACAACTGATAACTTGTAGACTCTAGAAGTATCTCTGAAAAGAACTGCAAAAATTCTTTAAAACTTGACAATGAGATCCCTACCTTAACAAAGAGATAAAATCAAGTCCTGGACTGGGGAAATTAACAAGCAATGGAAAAGAAATACATATGTAAACTGTTACCATGATCACATGGAAGATCAAAATACACATTCAGAACAAAGCAAAAGTTTTTACATCCAAAGCCTCCAAGAAAAAATGAGTTAGTACCAGGCTATGGAAGATCCCAAAAATGATTTTGAAAATCAAGTAAGGGAGAGGGGTGGCTAGGTGGCACAGTGGATAGAGCACTGATCCTGGAGTCAGGAGTACCTGAGTTCAAATCTAGACTCAAACACTTAATAATTACCTAACTGTGTGGCCTTAGGCAAACCACTTAACCCCATTTGCCTTGCAAAAACTTAAAAAAATCAAGTGAGGGAGATAGAGGAAAAATTGGGAAAAGAAATGAGAGTGATGCAGAAAAATCATGAAAACCAATTTAACAGCTTGGTGAAGGAGATACAAAACAAAATACTTAAGAAAATGACACATTAACAAACAGACTGGGCAAAAATGGAAAAAGAAATCTAAAAAGACAATGATGAGAATGCCTTTAAAGGCAGAATTGTCTAAATGGAAAAGGAGATACATACAAAACCTCACTGAAGAAAGTAATTCCTTAAAATATAGACTGAAGCAAAGGGAAGCTGATGACAGAATGAAAAATCAAGAATGAATAAAACAAAACCAAATGAATGAAAAACTAGAAGACAATGTAAAATTCATCACTGGAAAAAGAACTGACCTAGAAAATATATCCAGGAGAGATTTTTTTAAAATTTTGAACTACTTGAAAGTCAGGATAAAAAAAGAACTTAAGACAACATTTTACCAGTATTTATCAAGAAAACTGCCATGATATTCTAAAAGCAGAGGAGAAAATAGAAATTAAAACAATACACCAATCAGCTTCTGAAAGAGATCTGAAAATGAAAACTTCCAGCCAAATTTCAGAGCTCCACAGTCAAAGAGATAATAGTGCAAGTAGTCATAAAGATATAATTCAGATATCATGGAGCCACAGTCAGAATGACACAAGATCTAGAAGTTTCTACATTGAGGACTCATAGGGCTTAGAATAAGATTTTCTGAAATTTAAAAGATTAGAATTACTATCTATTTGCTATCCAGCAAAACAGAACATCCTCTTTCAAGGGAAAATATGGATATTAATTGAAATATAGGACTTTCAAACTTTGCTGGTGAAACGACCACAGCTTAACAGAAAATTTGATATTTAAATACAAAACTCAAGTGAAGCATAAAATGGTAAACAGGAAAGGAAAATAAAAAGGAACTAAATGATGTTGAACTGCTTATATTCTTGCTTGGTAAGATGACACAGATAACTCATTTGAACTTTCTCATGTATTAGGGAAGGTAAAAAGACTACTATATACATACATTTTATATATAAATAAATATATATATATACATATATATATACATATATATGGATCGAGTGGAGTTGAATTTGAAGGGACACTATACTAAAATGTAGAGTCAATGGGTGAGAGAAGAATGTTCAAGGAGAAATGGAAAGATGGAGGTAGATTGGTAGAATGGAGAATGCTATTTTACATAAAAGAGTAAAAAATGTTTTTGAGGTGCAGTAAAGGAGAATGAATGAGCCTTACTCTCCTTAGAATTGGCTTAGAGAGGGAATAACATATACATCTAATTGGTTATAGAAATCTATCTTGCACTAGAAGAAAGTAGGAGAGGAAAGAAATAGGAGAAAGAGGAAGGTGGTAAAAGGGAGGGAAGATTGTGTGAGCTGTCTGGGAACAAATTTGAAGAATAACTCTATGTCCAGAGGCATATTTACTGTCACTTTTGTCCTCTTAACATGCAATTCAGTTATTATAAACCTCCAAGTACTGTCTCCAAGCTCTGAAATGCATCATTTAGATTTACTGTGACCTTTCTCTAACATTTAATTGTCTCTCTCTCTCTGCCCCTTCAAACCTTCAATTTCAGTAAATGAGACATATACTTATATACACATTTAATGGGTTGTTCTAGTTTTGATGACTTTGAATTTTATTCTACTTTTTCACATTTTTTAAATTCAGTCTCTTCTAGTCTTTAAACTAATATTTTCTATGTTAAATTTTGTGTTAAACCATTGACTTTTTTATTTGCCTTTACAATTTCTAATATCACTCCTTAATATCTATTTCAGAGGACACTCATTTCATTCTCTTTTTTGACTTTTTATTTACAGATATTAACAATTTAGCCAACCAAATATTGGGAATATTTTTGTTCATATTTATTTATTGCATGGAATTTCTTTTGTTATATGCACTACTTTAGGCTTCCTAGTTTCTTCAATATGTCTATTTTTTTTTCTATAGCATTTTATTTGGGAGTATTTCTTTCCTTTTTTTATTTAACTTGTCATTCTTATTTAATCTGGTGAAATTCTTATATGGAACTATATTTAGATACCCATTGGCCAAAAGCCTCCAGTATGATAACTATTTCAGTTCAAAAATAGTTCCCAACATACATGGAGACGAGCATCCTATTTTCTCAAGATTAAAGAGGAAAATGGAAGATTATGCGAATTGTTACCTCAAAAACAGCAAAAACTAGTTAAGGAGAAAAGAAGCTTGCAGAAATCTTGGCATGAGGTCTTAATCATCCCCAAAGTATTTATAGATTAAATTTGGAAGGGGGACAAAAAATCTTCCCAAAATGGATCAGATTTCTATATGAAGTTATTTTATCACCAATGGCAATGGTACTCCACATTTATACTCTTAACACTTCAGTAATCAATGTGTTATATAAAGATGTGTAAATGGCATTTAAGGAGATAAAGTTAGGAATTGCACCTAGAATTCCTTTCAAAAAAAGAAAAAATGGAAAACAAGTCTCCTCCAGCAATATTTTTAAAAATTTCAGAGCTTTTTAAAAATATATTTCAGAGAGGAAAAATCTAAAGGAACTGAAAATGTTAGAGACTAAATATGTTTAAAAAAAAGAAAAAAATTGGGACAGGGAATAAACTACAACCTCCTCTGTCTCTCCTTCTTTCCACATATAGAAAAATAGTTGTGGGATAAATCTCTACCTATATGTAGAAATACAAATGCATTGGTACAATCATATGTTTAATTATTGTTATAGTTAGTATATACATCATACTTTGATGTTTATAAAAATCTTTACAAATACTATCTATTTTATCCTCACAGCAATCCTTGGAGGTAGGAACTATTTTCTCCATTTTACAGATTTTAAGTGACTAGTTTAGGATTAATTAGTTTCTAAGGCTAAAGAATTGTCTACGTACACACACACACACACACACACACACACACACACACACACACACACAGAGAGATAGAACACATCAGGAGGGTTCTCATACATTTTTTTCTTGCAAGAGTTCTAACCCGTATCCTGGAAGTACAGAGAACACATGATCTTGATGTTCCATTTAAGTTGGTATAAATAAACACTTAATAAAAATACTTACAAGTGTTTTGTATTAAATTTGTATATAGATGAAGCAGAGTACTATAGTTGAATTTGAGCTGAACTTAGAATCAGAAGAAACTTGGATACATATCCTGTTTCTGACATTGGCTAGTTGTGTGACCATGATCAAGTTGCTTCAACTCTGTATGCCTCAGTTTCCTCATATACAAGATAAAAATAATAAAAGTACCTACCTCACAACATTTTATGTAAATATCAAATGACCTAATTTTGTAAATGTCTCAAAATCTTCTTTTCAATTTCTTTTTCTATTCTTATTGCTGAAGCTAACAATTCTAATACAACATTGAATAGTAGTGCTTATATTGGGCATCTTTGTTTCACCCTGATCTTATTGGGAATACCTCTAGCCCATCCCCATTGCATATAATGCTTCTTGATGGTTTCAGATAGATGCTGCTTATTGTTCTGAGGAATAATCCATTTATTCTTAGACTTTCTAGCATTTTTAGTAGGAATAGGTGATGTATTTTGTCAAAAGCTTTTTCAGGATCTATTGATATGATCATAAGTTTTCTAATAGATTGGTATTGATATAATTATTTATACTAAGAGTTTTCCTAATATTGAACCAACCCTGCATTCCTGGGATAAATCCTACTTGATCATAATGTATTTATCCTAGTGATAACTTGTAATCATTTTGCTAAGATTTTATTTATGATTTTTGCATCTATATTCATCAGGAAGATAGATCTATAATTTTCTTTCTCTGTTTTAACTCTTCCTGGTTTAGATATCAGCACCATGTTGGTGTCATAGAAAGAGTTAGACAGAGTTCTGTCTTCACTTATTTTTACAAAGAGTTTATATAGAACTGGAACCAATTGTTCTTTAAATGTTTGATAGAATTCACTTGTGAATCCATCTGGCCCTGGAGATTTTTTTCTTAGGGAGTTCAATAACGGTATGAATTTCTTTTTCTGAGCTACAGTTATTTAGGTTCAAAATCTTCTTAAATGAGTATAATAACTTTTCTTACCTAAGAGTTATAATAGTTAAATGAGATAACTATGCTTAACGTTAGAAAACAATTAAATGTCATTTAAATGTTAGTAATAATCAAATTGTTTAATATTTATACAAATGTTAGCATAGCAACTGGTATTTTAAAAAAGCACTCGAAAAATGTTTTCTCCCTCTCTCCTTTTCATTCAATAATCCTTAGTATATAAAATCACAGCAATGTATTATTTTACCCAATTATCCTATGGATAGCATAATCCCATGTATAAAAGTTTCCTAAGTTATGGGGTTTGTGTTTGTTTTTTAATATTGTAGAGAATTTCTTTTATGGAATGAAAAAGGAGCAATCATTCCTGATAAATGGTGAGGCATTAAATGTTAATAATCACAAAATTATGTCTAGTTAAAAGAAAACTAAAGCTATCAAGAATGTTTATTATCCCAACTGCACCATTTAACTGGTTAGGGATTCTATTATTAGTCTATATCTGGAACTGATACTGTAGAAGATAATGACATGATCCAAAAATTAAATCTATGAATTAAAAAATCTTGCATAGTACTACATTTTGTGTTACTTTCCCAGTAAGGTCACATGTTTATCAGCCTTATCCATAGAGGTGGATTGCCTGGTCTTTTCTCAGTGTCATCTAGTCTTTGAATAGCACAACTTTGAATGGCTTATTAATTTATACTTAGTTGCAATTATGTTTCTATTGCTTTCAGCCAATCACATGATTCTAGTGTGCCATTAAGTGTCTTTATCTAATGATCAAGTCATTATAATCCTTTCAAATTAATTATACTTCAGGCCAATTAATTGAATTAATCAAGTATCTGGGTCTTCTGTGATTACATTACTTGGGGTCAGGTCGGAACTTGAATAAATCACTATCTACACTGCTATAAATTCTTCTCATCTGTGTGATCATAGACCCTGGCAGTATGGAAGCATATTCATGTTCTTTCTTCTACCTACACAATATATCTGAATATAAAGTAAACTTGATCATCGCTCTAATACATTTGCATAAACTTTATGTTTCTAGACCTCGATCACCATTTATTTTGTTGGCATAAAATCTCTATGAATATACATATATGTATGCTGAAGGTTAAAGTTAGACACAGGCTAGTACAAAATGAAGTTTTCTTACCATCCTGATCCTACCATTTTTTGAGGCCTATGAAGAGTATAAAAGAAAAAAAGAAAAGCAACAAAAGATATTTATAACCTAATAGGTACAAAGGAGATTTCTGTCCTTGTTGTTTGTCTTCTGTTTCAAAGAAGACTAGTCATATTTATAAGGTGATATTTTGTCTCACTCTTGAATTTTATATGTGAAGCAACATTGAAAGTTATCAGCCTCACTCTCTTCTAGTCATAAAAGTACCACCAGTAGCAAGATAAAAGTCAAGAAAACTGGCAAGGATATAAGATAAAATCGATGACCTTGGTGTCATCAATATTTGATCAAGTCTTGAGCAATCCATAACACTTACTTCACTCACCTCCATGGCCTTTGTAATAATTTTTTCCTCATCCCCATCTCATCATCAGGTGAAATTTTCATATGTTTAAGGTAGATATCCCTCTAAATTACTGAGTTTAAGGTTTGTTCTTTATCCTCAGCATGGATTAACCTGTCTGCCAAGATGGTTTTCTAGGGTTTGGACACCGAGAATGCTATAACTTTTGCTGTCATAGATAAGATTTGGATGAAAGGCAGACATCGAAATTGAATGAGCAGCCCTGAAAAAAAAATCTAAGTAAACCCTCACACCAGAGGTGCTAGTCCTCGCTGAACATCCTGCAAATGCCTGATTTCTATCTTTAGAGAATGGTCAAAAGAAAATGAAATTTAAATAAGGAAACATGAAATTATCTGTATAAGTTGCCAGAAAATATTAAAATATAGTTAATTCTTGTATAAGAAGATATTTAGGATAGGAAATTCTATCATGGAGAAGATGGCCATACTTCATTCATGTTCAGGCGGAGAGGAAAAAAATCATTTCATCAACAAAAAAAAATACAAGAATATGTCTGCAATGACTCTAAGTGGAGTTTAGGTAAATTGAACAACAAAGAATTTGCAACAATTCAGTCATTAAATGGAGGAAAATGACTATCTCACAAAGTTAATTAGTTCTCAAAAAATGCTAATGGTTTATCATTGGGTCCATAATGTTGACATCCATAATGAAATGACCCAGTCTTCAGGTTCTTGTAATAATATCCCTTTGCCCAGGGAAATTCTGGTTGCTTTAATGGATCCCAAATGGAGCGAGTAGTTCAAAGAAATGTGGAGAAAGACTACCTGATGTAACTGTTACATTTGGGTACTTCAGTAATGGGATGAAGTGGAACAGTATGCAAAATGAATACTTAAGGAAGGAATTGTTTTATTACATTGACAAACTTGTTCAAAGAATAGCAAGAAGCAATTCTTATTACTGAAAGACAATGTATGTTAGATCATTCTAGAAATTATATATATATATATATATATATATATATATTTCAATTTGAAAATCAACCATTTCACAATTTCTTGAAGTAGATAAAGACCTTAAGAAGTCATATTCTGTAGCATATTGACTGAATAAATATGAATTACTGGTTTTTGAGGGAATAAATCACATCAAACTCTAAATAAAAATAGTATTCTTTTGGATATAGCTTTAATAAATCTCATAAGTTAATCATAGGAATAAAAATATAATTTTCAAAATGTTTTTTTTCACAGGACAGCAATTTAGGAGTTCAAATTTCATTGCAGTTTATCAGTGAAAGAAATATTGAGTCTACTGCATCTGCCACCTACCAATTATCTGTTTGAGTAATGTGCTTTAAAAAAAGTATTAGGTATATGATGCCCTTGCCCTCAAGGAGTTTAGATTTGAAAAAGTTGCAGTATTTGAAAAAAATATGATAGTGGTAACTTCTGGTTAAGATGAGTGACATTGATAGACTTCAGATCAATCCAAGTCTTTTGCAAGACTTCATTAACCCAATGAAATGAAAAAAAAATACATTCAAGATAAAGATGAATAAAATAATGAAATAAAACAGACTTTATTTTAAAAAGAAACATATTTTATATTATTTTTAAAAATTTATTTTGGGGGTGGCTAGGTGGCACAGTGGATAGAGGACCGGCGTTGGAGTCAGGAGTACTTGATGAAATGAGCATGTCCATTAAAATTGATCAACAACACAATGTCACTTTTATGGTGCACAATGTTCTTCTGGTTAGGCTCATCTTGCTCCGCATCAGTTCATACAAATCCTTCCAAAATTCTCTGAATTCCCATCCCTCCTGGTTTTAAATAGAACAGTAGTGATCCATAACATACATATATACCAAAATGTGTTCAGTCATTCCCCAACTGATGGACATTTTATTGTCCTTTGGGCATAGTTAAAAATTACTCTCCAGAAAGGTTGGATAAGTCTACAATTCCACCAACAACGTATTGGTGTTCCAAATTTCCCACATCCCTTCCAGCATTGATCATTGTCCTTTCTGGTCATATTGACCAGTCTGAGAGGTTTGAGGTGGTACCTCAGAGATGCTTTAATTTCTATTTATCTAATCAGTAAAGATTTAGAACAATATTTCATATGACTATGGATTGCTTTGAATTCTTCATCTGTAAATTGCCTCTGCATATCCTTTGACCATTTGTCAATTGGGGAATGTCTTGTTTTTTTTTTTTTTTTTTATAAATTTGACTCAGTTCTCTATGTATCTTAGAAATGAGTTCTTTATCAGAAATACTAGTTGTAAAGATTGTTTCCCAATTTACTACATTTCTTTTGATCTTGGTTACAGTGGTTTTCTCTGTGCAAGCTTTTTAATTTAATTTAATCAAAATTATCTAATTTGTTTTTAAGGTTGTACACCAAGTTTTTCTTGGTCATAAACTGCTTCCCTTTCCATAGATCTGACAGGTAAACTATTCTTTGATTTCCTAGTTTGTTTATAATATTACTTTTTATGTCTAAATCCTGTACCTATTTTAATGTTATATTGGTATAGGGTATGAGATTTTGTTCTAATCTAATTTTTTGCCATACTAAGCTCTTATTTTCCCTACAGTTTTATTGAAGAGACAGTATTTATCCCAGAATTTGGACTCTTTGGGTTTATCAAACATCAGATTATTATAATCATTTCCTTCTATTGCACCTAGTCTACTCCACTGATTCTACCACTCTATTTTTTAGTCAATACCAGACAGTTTTGATAATTGATCATTTATAATATAATTTTAGATCTAGTAGGTCTAAGTTACTTGCATTTTCACTTTTTTTCATTAAATCCCTGGAAATTTTGAATTTTTATTTCTCCATATAAATTATATACAATTTTTTCTAGCTTGTTAAAGTATTTTTGGGGGATTTTGATTGGTAGGGCACTGAATAAGTAGTTTAATTTAGGCTGAATTGTCATTTTTATCATATTAGCTCAGCCTATGCATGAATAGTTCATATTTGTCTAGTTATTTAAATCTAACTTTATTTGTGTAAAGAGTGTTTCATAGTTGTTTTCATAGTTTCTGAGTCTGCCTTGGCAGGTAGACTTCAAAGTATTTTATATTGTTTGTAGTTACTTTGAATGGGATTTTTCTTTCTAGCTCTTGTTATTGTATCTTGTGAGTAATATAAAGAAAGCTGAGACTTTATAAGGGTTTATCTTATATCCTGTGACTTTGCTAAAGTTGCTCATTGTTTCTAGTAGTTTTTTAGATGAATTGTTAGGATTCTCTAGGTATACCTTCATGTCATCTGCAAAAATTGAGAGATTTGTTTCTTCCGTTATAATTCTAATTCCTTCAATTTCTTTTTATTCTCTTTTTGCCAAAGCTAACTTTCTCACACAATATTGAATAGTAATGGTGATTATGGGAATCCTTGTTTTACCCCTGCTCTTACTGAGAATGCCTCTAGCTTATCCCCATTACATATAATGCTTGTTGATGGTTCAGAGAGATATTGCTTACCATTCTAAGGAACAATCCATTTATTCCTACACTCTCTAGTGATTTTAGTAGGAACAGGTGCTGAATTTTTTCAAAGGTATTCTCAGTATATATTGAAATAATCATATGATTTCAGATAGGTTTATTATTGACATAGTTAATTATACTAACAGTTTTACTAATATTAAACCAACCTTGCTTTCCTGGGATAAATCCTGCTTGGTCAAAGTGTATTATCCTAGAAATAACTTGCTATAGATGCTCTGTTTAGATTTTATTTAAGATTTGTGCAGCTATATACATAAGGAAGATAAATCTATAATTTTCTTTCTTTGTTTTGACTCTTCCTGCTTTAGGAACCAGCCCATATTGGTGTCATAGAAAGAGTTAGGCAGAGTTCTATCTTTACCTTTTTTCCAAAAAGTTTATATAGAATTGGAACCAATTATTCCTTCCTATCTCCATTCAATTTCCTCCAAAGGTCTATTATGTCTGGCTTCTTTCTGCAATCTTGGCTGGAAGTGTGCATATCTGAAAGTTTGTTTGAAGATGTGACCTTTAAAATTCATTGATACTAAAAGAGATATTTCAGCAAGGTCCTAATGATGATAAGATGATAAATTAGAAGAATATTTGAAAAATTCACTTTCAAAAACAATTGAGCCAGGAAACAGGATGGGGAGAGATGATTATTTAAGAAATATTGACATACCTAGGAAAAAATAATGGAACAACTGCAACAAATCCCTGGAATATATTCAAATAAATTATAAAATAAATCTAAACAGAGCTATTGGCCACTGAGAGCAAACTGAAGGTTTTCATAAATCAAAATGCACAGGAGAATCATTGCACTCTCCTCGACCAACTTTACCTAGAGTAAAATCAAATGATCTTATTTGGAACTGGGTCCCACCTAATGACACATTTCCTGGTCTTATCAAGCATACACTGAAGGACTTGGTTCTTTATGATGACATAGAATCTCTTGGTATCCATGATAACAAGAGTGAATGGGATGGGGATGAGGGGTTAAGGGATTGATTGCTTCAGAGGGAATTATAAACCAAGACATGAAAAGTCTCCTACTGAGGCTTTAAAAATCATGACCACACCTTCTAGATTTCACTCTTCCTATCTACCAATTATGTAATGACTCTTTTACTTTTTTATTTAAATTCCTATGAGTAAGAAAAGTAGCTTGTATGCAGTTGCACATTTAACAATACATACATACATACACACACATTCAGAAGACACAAACATGTTGCTCAACTCAAAGACTTTTCATTCTTCAACAAAGTGATAGACTGCACTGAACTCAGCTATGTGTTCATTTCAAAATTATATGGTACTGACTGTTAGACAGAGGAGATAGATCAGTTTCTTTTCATAATGATGCCTGGCTCTCTAAATCTCTGTCCTAGAATCCTGGGGGGAAATATCAATTAAATTTAACTGAAGTATAGTGTCTCCTCCAAAGTGAGAATAATAAAAGTATTCAATTTAGATTTCAGACATGTCAGCTATATTTTTTCAATTAAATGCTTCAGTTTTAAAATTTTATTGATATATATTTTTTATTTTACATTGTGAGCATTTATATATTATTTCTTTTTGTAGCATAAAACAGTAAACTAAAACTAACAATGCAGTGACCATATCTGAAAGTGCATTCAATTTTACACATCTGTAATTCCATTTTTAAATGAAAAGAAATCTTTTCTCTCCTTCCCATCTTCCCATTTTAATAAAAAGTAAAAGAAAATAATTTTAAGAGATATACATAACCAAACAACATAAATTCCCTCAAAATCATTCATTTGTGAATTGTTGTTCATCCTTCACTTTCAAAAACAATGACAGTGACATCATGGGGTGATGTCTTGACACGTGTGTGAATTGGATTTGTGAGGCAGAAGTCATCCCTCTAATTCACAGAATGGTCTGAGTCCTGTCAGCTACCCTCAATCTGATTTAGCTTATCTGCTGAGACAGTTTTACCAGTGTGTAGTTGCTACTCATGTTAGAGTTTCTTTTTCTTTTTATTAATATTTTATTTTTCTAAATACATGTGATTAAACTTTTTCAACATTTATCCATATTCTATATGTATATTTTTAAGTTACAAAATTTCCTGTTTCCTTAGTGGTGAACAGTCAGGTTAATATTTTATACACACATTTGTGTTAAACATATTTAAAGATTAGTCATTTTTGGATGATGAATTAGGATCCAGAGAAAGAAATATATATATATACAAGAAATTTTTAAAAGGTGAATGGTATTCTTCAGATTCTGAAGGTTTTTTTGGTTTTGCTTGTTTGTTTATTATGTTTCATTTTGTTTAGTTTTTCCGCCTCTGGATGTGGATAGCATTGTCCATACCTGATATAATAGGGTTGTCTTGGCTCTTTGAACTGCTAAGAAGATTTGCTTCCATCAAGGTTGTGCATCCTACACTGCTGTTCGTGATGTGTGCATTGTTCTCTTGGTTCTGCTTCCTTCACTCAGCATCAGAGTCCATAAGTCATTCCATGCTTCTCTAGGGTTGGACCATTGATGTTTATTTTAGAACAATAGCATTTCATAATATTCTTATACCATAACCTGTTCAACGTTTCCGCAATTGGAGGGTATCCCCTCAATTTCCAATTCTTTGACACTACAAAAATAACTGCTATGAATATTTTGGAACATGTAGGACTTTTCCCATTTTTATGATTTCTTCTGGATATAGAATTAGAATTAGAATTGCTGGCTCAAATATTGTAAAAAGTTATATTGCTTTTTGGACATAGTTCCATATGGCTCTCCAGAAAGGTTGGATCAGTTAACAACTCCATCAGCAATGCATCAATTTCCCAATCTTCCCACAACCTCTCCAACATTGATCATTTTTCCTTTTTCTCATCTTGGCCAATCTGATAGGTCTGAGGTAATACCTCATAATTGTTTTAACTTTCATTTCTCTGATCAATAATGATTTGGAATACTTTTTTTCATATGATTATATGTAGGTTCATTTTTTTCATTTGAACACTGCCTATTCATATCCTCTGATCATTTATCAGTTGGGGAATGACTTATAACCTATAAATTTGTTGCATTTATCTATATATTTCTAGAAATGATACCTTTATTAGAACTCCTTGTGAAGATTATTTCAGAGATTTATACTTTCCTTCTAATTTTGGCAGCATTGATTTTGTTAGTGCACAACCTTTTTAAATTTAATATAGTCATGCTAAAGCTTCTTACCCCACAGATGAAAATTGTGATAGGTGGACACCAACAGTGTTGAGTAGCTCTGAAAAAGGCTTGGCAATGAACTTTTTTTTTTCCATTTGACCAATTCTATTAAGGAATTGTTTTCTTCTATCAATTTTTAGGCTTCTATTTCCAATTTTTCATAATTCTTCTGGATAACTCCCATTTATTTCCTCAATTTTTATTTTACCTCTCTTACTTTATTTTAAAAATCCTTTTTGAACTCTTCCAGGATTAATTTTTGGGCTTGAGACAAATTTATATTCCTCTTTGAGGCTCCACATGTAGTGATTTTGCAGTGCTTTTCTCTTCTGAGTATGTGTTTTGATCTATCCTGTAGTCACAGTAGCATTTTATGGTCAGGGAACTTTTTGAATTTCTGATTGTTTTTTATAGTTGATTTTTGCTCCTGGGGAACAGGAGGATATGTTCCAAGATTCTTGTACTGGCAATCAGGAGCCTGCTCACTGATCTTCTGTTCTGCAGCCTCAGGTGCTGGCACATTGCTCCTTGCACTGGGGTGGCCTAGCCTACTAACACCTGTTGTGTTAGGATTCCGAGCATGCCTTCTGTATTGGACCTGAAGGTCTTATAGCTGTCCTCCTATGCCACTTGCCTACAGCTAAGAGCCTCCTACTGTCTTTCCTGCATCCCAGCTACATTGGGCTGCTCACTCGTTTTACCCAACTTAGACAAGGTTTTCTTAAGGCTTAAATCTTATAAGATATTTAGAGTTGGAAATTTGTTTCAATCCATCTTTTTGTGGATTCTGGCACCCCAGAATCTATTTAGAGGCCTTATTTAATGTAATTTTCAAGGACACCTTCCTGGTTTCGTTCTGTCATCTTGACTTTACCCTACTTAAGTTTCATTGAACAGAAACAACTCAGATAGAAAAAGAAGCTATTATTTAAAGAAATATAGTTTCCTAGAAAATATATATGAAAGAAGACTGATACCCAGAATATATGGGAAAGAGAAATGTAAAAGTATAAGCATTTCCTAATAGATAGGGATCAAAGGGTATGAAGAGTTTCCAAAAAGAAATATATGTGTGGATATGTATGTGTAGACACACACACAAACTCAAAAATCACACACAATTCCATGAAGAAAACATTCTAAATTACTAACAAAACATATTTGTAGTATCATTTACCATCATAGTAGCAATAGTAATGACAATAATAACTAATACAACTTTTATTGTGTCTACTATGTGCCATACACTTTCCTAAGTGTTTTTCTTTTTTCAAATATTTTTTAATCCACATAACACCACTGAGAAGTATATGCTATTATTATTTCCATTTTGTTAATGTGAAAAACAAGGGAAACATCAATTGTGATTGCCCAGGATTGCATAGCTAGTATCTGAAGCTAGATTTTATATCAGGTTTTTTTTTATTCCAGGACCAGCACTGTTCTGCCCAGAAAATATTGGGGCTATGGAAAGGCAGGGAGAGTCATATATTACCCACGAAGTACAATTACCCTAAAAATAATTATGGAATTATATGAGAATAGTTAGTAAACTCTTCATAATGTTGATCAAGTAATAATAACATCATGGTATTTATGCATCAAGGAAGTAAATAAATAAAGGAATTATTTTATGTATGCAAAAACATTTACAGCAATACCATTCACTGGTAGCAAAGAAGTAGAAGAAAAATGAATGTCCATTAATTTTCAAATCTCAGAATAACTTTTGAATATAAGAGCTTGAATATAATAAGTTTTTTAACATAATGCAATATTACTAAAATAATAACCAAAAAGAAAAAAATGGGATTGTATGAGCTGGTGCAAATTGAATAAAAATGGATAAAGAGAGAATTGATTAATTGTATAGAAAGGTAAATTGATAAATATTGGAAGAGATGTAGGAAAAATGAATCTTTAATGCATTACTGGACAAATGGTGAAATGATTCAACCTCTCTTTGAGGAAATATGGAACAATGCCCAAAGGGTTATAGAAGACTTTGACCTAGCAATTCCACTATAGGGTATATATATATATATATATATATATATAATATATATATATATAATATATATATATATATATATTCCAGTAGAAATGAAAAATAGGAAAGAAAAGGACCTCTGTGCATAAGGATATTTATAGCAGTTCTTTTCTTATGGCAAGGAATTAGAAATTGAAGAGATGCCCATCAACTATAGAATGACTGAAAGATTCATAATATGTGATTATGAAGGTATGTCATAAGAAATGATGAGCAAGATGTTTTCAGTAAGTCTTGGAAAGATATGAGTAGATGCAATGTAAAATTTACTGTACAGAAAGTAGCAACAACATTGAATAATGATCAACTGTGAATGACTTCCTTTATCTCAGCAGAGCTGTGATCCAAGACAACTCTGAAGGAATTGGGATAAAGAATGGTATATATCCCCAGAGACAGTCCTAATTGTATCTAAATACAGATTGAAGCATTATTTTTTTGCTTTATTTTTCTTGAGGTTTATTCAATTTTTGGAACACAAAGGTTTATGTTTTCACTCACAACATGAATATTATGGAAATATTTGCATGATTACATATTTTTCTTTTTTTCAATTTGTTGATATTTTACTTTATTTTTACAAGTACAAGTTATGAAAGTTTTTCAATATTCATCCAATTGCATATTTATGATACACATTTTTCTATCACCATCCCTTCCCAGCTCCCTTTCCTCAGTGGTAAACAGTCTGGTAAATGTTTAACATGCTAATGTTAAAGATGTTTAACATGCTAATGTATTAGTCATTTTGTGTATGAGGTATTATAACTAATGAAAAAGAAATAAAACAATAAAAGAGGAAGGAAAACAATATTTAAAGTGAGCAACCTTTATTCAGATTCACTGGTTTTCTGTTTGTTTGTTTTTTCCCTCTGGATGTGGATAGCATTGTCCATAGCAGGAATGTCAGGGAAGTCCTAGGGTTTTTTGAATGGCTGAGAAGAGTTCCATCCATCATAGTTGACTTCAGCCATTCAGAAAACAAATTATGGTATGAGTGAAGGAAGCATAATCAAGAGAACATTGTACACATTAACAAGAACAATGTTCTCTTGGTTCCCAATTCCTACACTCATCATCAGTTCAGGTAATTATTTTCATATTTCTCTAAAGTTGGACCATTCATGGTTTCTTATGGAACAATAGTACTCCCTAACAAGTTAAAACATAAATTATTCAGTCATTTCACACTTGATAAACATCCCCTCAATTTCCAATTCTTTGCCATCACAGAAAGAGTTACTATTAATATGTTTTCAACATGTGGAACTTTTCACATGTTTTATGATTTCTTTTGGATAAAGACCAAGAACTGGTGCTGGGTCAAAGAGTATGATCAATTTTATTGTTTTCTGGGCATAATTCCAAATTGCTCTCCTGAATGACTGGATGAGTTCACAACTCCATCAACATTGTATTAATGTCCCAGTCTTCCCATGACCTTTCCAACATTGATTATTTTCCCTTTGAGTCATCTTTAACCAATATAATAGGTTTGAGGTAGAACTTTATAGCTGTTGCATTTCTATAATCAATAAAGACATTTTGCCTCTATCAAACTATTTGCTTTCTCAATGAGAGGAACTAGGGCATGAAGAAGGAAGAGAATTTGGGACTCAGAGTTTGAAAAATGAATGTTAAAACTTGTTTTTACATGTAACCAGGGAAAAATAAAATAAAATTTTTAAAAAGGATAAGAAAAATATGGACCACAGTTATAGTAGGAAAAGAATGAAAGACATTAACTTGAATTAGCACAGTAATCAATCTTGATTCAAGAGAACTTGCACAAGAAATTCTGCTTTTTGCCAGAGATGTGGTAGATGATATCTCTTTAATAAAGTATACATTGACAGACAATGATTAATCTGTTGTTTTTTTCTTTATCATGAATGATAATCCTGTGAGATCTATCCCACAGGTGCAAGACACTTTCATGTGACCAACCCACCTGCTTTTACAGTCTTATATCTAACTTTATTCTTTACACAAGTTATCCATCATATTTCTTTATTGACAATATATTTGGAGCTTCCTCAAACTCACTGATGCCAATGGTAGCCTACTCTCCTATTCAATATTAGACTAATCACATTGGTCATATACAATGTTTGTTCAAAATATACATACAGCTGGAGCTCAGTTGGTTTGAATAATACATACAATGAAGTAAACTTGCACTTTATATTTTTACTGGGCTGGAATTAATAATAGCTTTTGCCTGGGAAAAAAATTGAATACTTGTGACCACTTCATGAGATTCATTAGTTGTACTAATTGGCACTTACCTGAACTCATTAACCACCTCCAGTTTCAGTTAGAAAGCTGCTATGCTGTTTTCTTAGTATGCATGTCAAATAATTTATCTACTTGGTGTTCTTATGAATAAAATTGAATATAAACTTATGATGAGTAGATATATAGATAGGAAGTTACATATTCTTGGTCATTTTATTTTCTGAAAATTTGTGAATTTCCCCAAGCATTTAGTATTGCTTCTCTTTTTGTATTTTCTAAGAATAAATCCTTTATCAATTCCAAAACTATTTTGTTTCCAACTCAATCCTTTCTATGTTTGCATGTATTCTTTTTAAAATTTAAAATTTTAAAATTTCCACTTCTTCATAGTGGAAATAGTACAGTGAAGATATGGTGTTAGTGTCTGGATAATGCAGCTCCATGTTTCTTTCCTTTAATGTTTATATATAGAAAAAATTTACACACTTTGAGAGATTTTTTCCACTTTTGATCATTTATTCTTCCAATTTAAACCATAAGTCAATTTGGAATTAAATTAGGAGTCCAGAAATCATATTCTCTCTACTTGAGAATTCCCTCCACCCAGTAGAGGATATTAGGTACACATGGACTTGCAGTGAATCCTATTAGAGTGTCCTCCAAGAAGTCAGATATTCTATGACTCTGTCCCTAACCTAGTGTAAAATTCTGAAGAAATAACTGAAACAAACACTTATATGTACTGAATTTAAACTCCAAATGAGAGATATGAACATCCTTTCTCTGAGGGATGCTTAGTCTACAATATTGGTATGGAATTGCCTTCATTTCTTCCAGCACAAAAACTATATAAAATGAAGCATGAATAAATGACATGATGCATGAATAAATATACATATAACTCTGAGATAATCCAGTAAGACTGTTTGATTTTCCTTTAAAGTAAATATATGTCATGCTGAGCAAATACCATTCACCTCATCCCTGTTCCAAGTGTCTCAATTCATAGTGATATCATCGATCATTTTAAGTTCCAGACTACCTGTTCTCTGAGGCAGAGCCAAGATGGCAGAGTAAAGGCAGGGACTTGCCTGAGTTCTCCCCTAAAGCACTCCAAATACCTTTAAATCATAACTCTAACCAAATTCTAGAGTGACAGAACCCACAAAAAGGTAAGTGAAACAATTTTCCAATTCAAAATAACTTGGAAGATCAGTGGGAGTGGTATGCTGCACCAGGGTGTGCGAGGAGCACAGAGTAGCATATGGCTGAACCAAAGAGAACTGACTAGGACCAGTTCTAGGACCAGGAATAGACTGGTCATCCAGGGGCAACTGGTCAGTGGCAGCGCTGGTGGTTTTCAGACCTCTCAGTCCAAGGACAACAGGGAGGAAAAGCAAGAAATGTCTGCCATGCCAAAGTGAGATTGGAACTCAGTCCCCATAGGCAATGCAGTGCAGTCCTGACCCCAGTAGACCAGGAACAGGTCACAGGAATCACTGAATCAAGAGGCAGTAGCTTCCAGAGCTCTCAATCCACTGGTGCGCTAAGGGGGTCAGAAGGAGATAACAGCAATCGGTTTGCTATCATGGTAGCAGGATTATATTACTTTGACCATATTCAGATCTGGATCCCAGTTCTAGGAAAAGCTGAAGAAGCATAACAGACATTGCTGTTCACAGAGAAGCAGGGAATCTTCTCACAGTTCTAGTGAAGAAAGAAGTACTTGAGGTCATCCACAGAAAAGAGCACAAGTCAGGAGAGTAGTAATAACCTCTCCTTAAACCATACCAACTTGGAAGAATAGAAAACTTGCAGGTTCTTAGAATTATCTCTGAAAATAACTGCAAAAATCCCTCAAAGCTTGGGACAAAGCTTGGGACCAAGTTTGGGACCTCTCCAACCTGGAACCAAAGTTCTACCTTAACTTAGAGTTAAAATTAAGTCTTAGAGTGGGGAAAGAGTAAGCAACAGAAGAAAAAAATATCTGAGCAGATATTGTTGCTATGGTCATATGGAAGCACAAACCACATGCTCAGAAGAAGATAACAAAATCAAAGTTTCTACATTCACAGTCCAAGAAAAATATGAATTGATCTCAGACTGTGGAAGAGCTCAAAGAAGATTTTGAAAATCAAATAATGGAAGTTGAGGAAAAATTGGAAAGAGCAATAAGAGTAATGTGGGAAAATCATGAAAACTGAGTCAGCAGTTTGGTGGAGGAAATAAAAAAAATACTGAGGAAAATAACATTTTATCATACAGACTGGGACAAATGGAAAATGTGATCCAAAAAGCCTGTGAGTAGAAGAATGAGTTAAAAAGCCAAACTAGCTAAATGAAAAAAGTGATATAAAAGCTCACTGAAGAAAATAATTCCTTAAAATATAGAATGGAACAAAGAGAAGTTGATGTCATTGGAAAAAATCAAGAAACAATAAAACAAAACCAAAAGAATGAAAAACTAGAAGAAAATGTGAAATTTATCATTGGGAAAAAATAACTGACGTAGAAAGCATAGCCAGAAGAGATAATTTTTTAAATAATTTGGACTACTTGAAAGTTATGATAAAGGGGCAGCTAGGTGGTGCAGAAATTATCAAGGAAAACTGCTCTGATATTCTAATAGCAGAAGGGAAAATAGAGATTGAAAGAATATACCAATCACCTACTGAAAGAGCTCCCAAAATGAATATTGCCAGGGATATTATAACCAAATTTCAGAGCTCTCAAGTCAAGGAGAAAATATCACAAACAGCCAGAAAGGAACAATTTAAATATCATGGAGCCAGAGTCAGAATAGCACAAGATTCAGAAGCTTCTACACTGAGGTATAATAGGGCTTAGTAAATTATATTCTGAAAGGGAAACTATCTTGTATTGCAACTAAGAATCAACTACCCAGTAAAACTGAACATACTCTTTGGGGGAAAAGACGGATATTCAATGAAACAGGTGACTTTCACACTTTCCTGATAAAATAACCTGATCAGAAAAATGAACTTCAATAAGAAGATTCAAATGAAGCACAAAAAGGTAAACTGGAAATGCAAATCATAAAGGACTTGATGATATTGAAGTTCTTATTAATTTAATTAATGGGAACCCCATGCTAAGCAGCAGTCTTGTTGCCTCCCAGGAGTAGAGACCTGATGGAGGAATTGTTTTCCCTTTTCCTGCCTCCCCTGCAGTCTCCCATAACTGGGGGTCCAGGGAAGTCAAGGTCATGTAGACTTCCTTGTTCCTCTTGCAGATGGAGAATATCAACTTCAACTACTAGCAATGGCCCCTCTTGTAGGAGATAGACCTCAACCACAACGTGTCTGTTTTCTCAGAGTTCATGAATGTGATTTGGAAAAGTCTCAGTGACCATGGCAAGAAGTGCTCGAACAGCTACAAGACCAAAAGACTCATGGAGTTCCTGATCAAGACCAGCTCAGATTGCTGTCCCAGCAGTGGAAGGAGAACACATGTTCAGTGTCCTGAAGGATTTCCAGTACATGGACAGGTTTGACAAAGATCTTGGAGGCAATGCACTTAAGAAGACTAACATGTTGGTGGCCCTGGTGAGGGAAGAGCAGTACCAGGCCCTCAAGACCAAAGCAAAGCTGGCCCAGGTGGCCACAGAATTCTTGGTAGACCTGAGTTCTGGGGCCCCCACAGAGGCAGAGTAGGCCTGGTCCCAGAACAGTGAGGAGAAAGGATTGTCCCTGCAGCTGGATCTGATTGTGAGCAAGAAAGAGACCTGCCAGTTCCTACCTATGGCCTGCAGCTGGTGTTTAGTTTGCATTGCAGGAGCATTTCAAGGAGTAGATTCATACTGGCTATCGGGGAAAGAAAAAGAGAGAAGGGAGCAAGGAGGAATCCTATTTTATGGAGCTTGCTTATGCCTTCTTGGCCCCATCCCGTTTCCATCCCTGGGATAGTCCTGTCTTAGCAGCTGTCCCACTCTATGACCCTGGAGAAGAGGGGGAAGAAACTCCCACGCTTCCTTCAACTGTCTCCTGGAAGAGTCCAGCTCCTACTCCTGCCTCTGGGGACCTCTGGAGACCTGCTCCATTCCCTGATTCTGCAACTGATCCCCCTGCTTTTCCAGCTAGAAAGGGGAGTTCCCAGGCCTCTGGTGGGGTACCAGGCTACTGCCAGTCCACTACCTCTGACCCTTGGGAATCAGCACCAGCCTTCTCAGACCCCTGGGGAGACTCTTCAGAAAAGCCCAGTGCCAATAGTCATGGGGAACCCCCTTTGACAGTGCTGCTGACCCCCACACCAGCAATGTGGAAGATGCCAGAGTCATTCCTGGGACTCAAAGCTACCCTTGTAGACCTGGGCTCTTTGGTCACTCAGATAGCCTCCCCCCTTCCCCCCCACCCCAAGACCAAAGGACTCCAACCCCTTCCTGCCAAATGGAACCCCTAGCACCACCACTTTCCCATCCTTCACCAACCATTTCCAGTCTCCATCTCCATCCAGGCTCACTCAGAACCAACAGTGTCTCAGCCTTGTGCCCCTGGTCTAGGGACCCCACCAGTCTTCATCTCACCCCTAGAAGTGGTGTCTGGCCTGCCTGCAATAATGGCTCCAGGCCCTTTACCTGCTAACACTAACCACTTCCGCTTATAACTACAGTGGGGACCCCACCTCATCTCATCTTCTAGGAGATTGGAGTTATGAATACATGTGAAAGGGGGGGGGGATCCCATCCTCCTCCAATTCCCAGCTTCAGTTCTCATCTGACCCAGTCATACTAATGCAGGATACAGGAACTGGCTTATGTTGGGCTGAAAAGTCATGTCCCTTGGGACAGGAAAGACTAGTGGGTAGAATAACAACCATGCACAATGAGTACTAACTTAGGCACTCTGCAGAGGGCTAGCCCTATGGCATAAGTATTGGAGAATACCTGGAGCCAGGTGCTAAACCCCTCCACAACTAGCACCCTTGTCCAACCCACTATGGAAATGCATTTAAGTAAGACTTTGCAGAAGAGAAGATCCCCTTTTTTTCTTTCTTTCCTCTCTTTCCCCTTTCCTCTTTCCTCTCTTTCCTCTTTCCTCTTTCCTCTTCCTCTCTCTAAGTTAGAAGCTGCTCTAGGCAGCTGGAGAACTATGGCCTCAGCTCCATGTAGCAGACTCATATGAGGCTAAGTCAGCCAGGTCTTATGGCAGGTTTTCCTTTCTCTACCCTCAGCAAGTCTCACCTAAAACTGTGTTAATCAGCCTACAGCCTCTATTCCATGTGGCTGGACCCATGAGTCTCAGGCCAACCAGCTCCTCTGACTACTTCCCTTTCAGTCTTTTTTTTTTGTTTGTTTTTTTAGGTTTTTGCAAGGCAAATGAGGTTAAGTGGCTTGCCCAAGGCCACAAGGCTAGGTAATTATTAAGTGTCTGAGACTGGATTTGAACCCAGGTACTCCTGACTCCAAGGCCAGTGCTTTATCCACTATGCCACCTAGCTGCTCCCTTTCACTCTTTCCCTCAGGCACCTTGTCTAGACTTTTGTTATGCATTCTGTCCACTCTGACCTCAAACCACTTACTGTCTGTCCAGGAAAAAAAGCTTAATCTGTGGATTTTACAGACCTGTGGAAATAAAAATCCTGAGCTCTCTACCTCCAGAGCCATTGTGAGTTTTTCACTTTCAACAGCTCTCATCTTTATCTCCAGTTTCTCCCCCTATAATACTCCACCATCTCGTTAATCCCCTCCTAAAACTGAAAATAGGAGGAAGGCTTGGAAGGCAAGGGGACCCTTCTATCCTGAGTCTTCAGGCACTTGGCCCCTTCTCACTCTGCCTGGTCTTGAATTCCTCTACTCCTATCATTGTTGCAGCCCAAATCCCCCACAATGCCCCTAATGATTGCTTTTCTGATCTCTGCAACAACTGATATTTCTGACAGAAAAAAAGATCAATGGGGGGGATGAGGGGAGAGATAATGAGTTGTTTTAAGAAAAACATCTCAGTAAGGAACTGAACCCTTATGTAGTTCAATGTGAGATACCTTTTTCAAACAAAGGTCAACAACTGTTATCTCATTAAGTTGTTGTTTTGTGTGTGTGTGTGGGGGGGGTGGTGGAGAATTCTAATTTAATAGGGAATTTTGCTCAGTTCCCCATGACATTAATAATCTTCAGTAACACTTACATAATACTTGGGAACTAATGCAAAGACTATAAAACTTACTTATCTTTTATTCAATCTAATAGAATTCTAGGCACCTGAGTATTCAAAATATTAGATTATTATTTTATTATTCTTCTTAAAAATGAAATGTTTGATCCCTTTCATCACAATAACTTCACCCAATTTTTTATTTGTTTAATTAATAAATATAGTTCCCTGTACTCATCTTTTCAGGAAAATATTGCAAATTATTAATTGACTATTGAGATTGCTGACATGAAATATGGAATTATTAACAATTTCATTTAAATTTAGTTATTTTTTCAGTCAGTCTGCTAATTAACTTAAGATGAGGGTAAAATCTTCAGCAAGTGGTCATTATCACTGGCACTGGAATCTATGATTTGGGGGAAGTCCATATTCCAAACTAAAGGAAATATTTTCCATCAAACTATTTATGTAAGCATAAACAAATGATTACTATTGCGATGTGTAGCACACTTTGAGGATCTTATACCAATGATTATAGGAGCATCTGTTTCATAAATATTTATGATAAATGATTGGTCACTTAAAAAAACAAATATCTGCCTTTACTCCAGGGAACTCAAAGTATTTTACAAATATGAACAGACTAGTATTTCCAATAAACTTTGCATCCCCTGTTCCTTAAACAAAGTTGGACTGTTCATGAAACAAATGTATTTCTACCTTTAATTAAGAAAAAGCCAAGACAGTCTGTTCTTCAACAGATAAATGCTTTTAAATGTAGTTCTTCACAGAATTCTATAATGTATTACTAAAGACATGTTTTATAAGCATTTCCAAAGGAAAGTCATTAGGAACCTCAAGGCTTCATTAAGGAAAAGATGATGCCAAAATTGTTTCATTGATCTCTTATAATTATTGGGTTTTTCTGGCACAAAATTATTAATTAAATGTGAGGGATGACATAGCCAACATAACCTACCTATCCTAGTTTAAGGAGGAGAATTTACAAAGTCACTCAAGACACTTTTGTGGAAAAGATGAACAATAAAGAATAGGTCATTATTATGATTACGTGGATTCCAGAAAGGATTAGTAACTTTCTTTGCCCCCAAAATCATACTAAATAGATTCATATCAAAATAGAAAGCAGCATCTAATAGAACCTCCTTGAGATTTACATTAGTCTTCCAAACATACAACCATTTTTTTTTTAGCAATGACTGGAAAAATGGTGCATGCAGATAGTAGTCATCAAATTTTCAATCAAAATAAAGCTGGGAACATAAAACAAGTCAAGTTCCAAGAGGAACTCAACAAGTTAGAATATTAGACAAAATACAATATAATGCAATTTAATATAGATCAATGCAAAATCTTACACTTGGTGTTTAAAATGTGAGCCATATGAGTACATGTTATATAGAAAATGGTTAATTTGACAAATATTTAATATAGGTGAACAATGTAATAACAGGCAAAAAAAGTCAAAAATAATCTTAGCAGAATATTGAAAGTCTAGTGTCAAGAATTTAAAATGTGAGAGTCCCATTCTAATTCTCCCTGGTCAGGCATCAGTGGGAGATATGTTCAGTTCTGCGTGAGGGAAAAAATTTCATAACATACTGAGAAATCGTATCACATCTACAGAATGATGTCCCAGAGAGTGAGAAATGTGGATTTGTGGCAGTTAAAGGAACTGGTAAAAATTAGGAGGGAAAAGAAGTTGAAAATAAGAGAGCTGTTTACATATCTTGAAAGATCTATCATGTGAAATATCAACACTTATAATTGCATTTTAATGCTTGGGAAGTGCTTTATGTGCTATCTCACTTGCCCATTACAATAACCCTGTGAGGTAAGTGGCATTATTATCCCCATTTTACTAAGGAAGAAACTGCAGAAGCTAGATGAGGTTAAACACCTTGACCAGGATCCCACAGATAGCATGTGACTAAGGCACAATTAAAACTCAATCCTTCCTGATTCTGAATCCATCATTTCCTCAATTATGTAATTTAGCTAACTCTCTGGTCATAATGCTTGTCAAAGGGCAGGAGAAAAAAATTAATTACTACAGTATTAAGAATAGCAAATTCTGATCAATGTATGAAAAAATACTTCAAAATAAATACTATGGGACTGTTCAAAATGATATGAATATATTCAGAATATACTTTCTTCATTGCTGCACATCTTTTGAGAGTGATTAGACTACAACTTATGGAGAATTTTTATTAGATATTACCATTCATGAACTCCTTAGATTAGGTAACTAATTATCTAAAAGTTCCTTCCAACTGGATATTCTTTGTGAATGTAGGAGCTAGACCTGACCTTCAGGATCTGTTTCTATGTCACCATTTAAGGCAGACTCAAATACAAAAACCTTATTGCTAAATAACTTATCACCCCATTCCTCACAAAACATTTATATTATGACAACTCCTATAGTGCTTTATTCTAGGAAGTGTATGTGGACCACATGTGTTATTATGAACAATTTTATTAGGTTTTTTTTTTTTTTTACTTTTTAATGTCAGTGTCAACAAACTGAGAACAAGAACAAAAGATCTTGAACACATTCTATTTTTGTGTTACCATAGCATGAGGTTTTTTAATGGAACAAAAGTAGAGAAAAGGATATTGTACACATGACCTTCCTATGGAGGCAGGTAAAAGAAGCAACAGCAGGATGCTAGGAAAGCTTGCGATAGGGAATTTTATTCTATGCTTTGTGTGGGGGGAAAAATCCCTGAAAATTCATTGATTTTTTCACTCTTTGAAACTCTCTGAGCACCACGGCTACCCTCCCTCCCCCACCCCAGAAATAAAATGTTTCTTTTTCAGGAACTTCAAGAAGACTCATTGAATCTGAGTCATTAAGGAACTTAGAAAACACACCCAGATTTTAACATGGGTCACTCTACAGCTTCCTTAATGAGATGCAAGCCTTCAATTGAAAATTACCCCAGGTAGTAGAAACTTTAATCTCGAGAAAATTTAAAGGGAACACAGAACAAAAATACCCACTTTGTTACTTTTGTTGTTGTGCTATCCTCTGATATTTCATTTATTAATTTTTGTAAAAGACATTCATAGCAAATCATCTTCCAGGAGTCAAAATGCAGTAAGTCACTGCAATCCATCTCCCCCATATTTATCTCCAAACAGCAAAAGAGAGCCCAGAAAAAATCCAGGAATAGTAGAACCAACAAGGATGAAATCAAGAAAATATTAGACAGAAATGTTGTTCCAAATATTATTTCCATCCATGCTCATCTTGTATTTTCAATATATTGTTATCTAGATAAATAGCTGTAGAGTGGATTACCTTCAAACTCACCCAAAGGGCAATCCCATTGAAAAAGACCTCAAAATATTCTGAGATATAAATCCACTGAGCTAATAGGAAACACCTTTACTCTTTCTGAGATGTAAATATTTCAATTCCTTTCCCAAACTCAGACTGAAGCTATTGCACAGAAGGAGAAAAGTGAAATGGAAACCCACTGAGGTTGAGGGAATTGCTTCAACACCTTAACTCTTTCCCAACACATCTAACTGTCCTGCTCCCCTATTTAAATCTTGGTCTTTGACCTCTTAGTGCAGATCCCTAGGATCAGCCCAGGTACAGCACTTTGTAACTGCCCTTTACTTTCCTTCTTTACTGTTTATCCCCTGTTGCTCCTCATAACTTTTTTTTTGCTTTCTTTCTTCTTTGTTCCCTCAAAGGTTCAGTCCCCTATATCTTCTTTCTGCTTTACCTTCTTCTAACCAAAGTGATATGTAATAAACATTTTTGTCCCTAAATATCTCTGGGTCAGACTCAAGACTTTCATGAATTTGTCATACATATTCTCAAACCTGAAATTAGACCACATACTGATAATTTTCCACATCATCATTTGACTTCCCTTATAGTTTGAATCATCTGACTGACTCCAGAAGATCTACTTCTCAGGTAAGTTACTTCTTGTCATTTTGTTTGCAACCCATCCTTTGTAAGCCCCCTCCATAAGACATTTTCTATTACCCTGTAGAATTTCACCCCTTCTTGGCCAGAAGAGGAAGTGCTTTGGCACAATCTCCTAGAGTTCTTTGGAACATAATGCATGTTGTTTTGGTGCAGTCTCCAGAGTCATAGCAAGGGGATAGGATGAACGAATCTTTTAGTCCAGAAAACATGGAGGAGCCATTGGAAAGGTATGTCTTAATCTGGTATAGGGGAGGAAGGGAAAGCGGTCCAAGAAAAGAAACTTCCTAGCAAGCTAGCAGTAAATTCCATCCCAGCAAGCAACAGGGAGATCCTGAGCTCAATGTGATGCAGTAGGTAAACTTCAATATCAGAATCTACCCTTACCCCTCACATGCCTTAGCGTACCCAAAGGAACCAGTAGATCCAGCACAGAAAACCACCTTTTGCTTTGGCACAACTCCAGGTAAACAAGGATCCTCCAGTGACCAGACCACCTGTGCTTCAGTGTAGCCCCAGGTTTCACTCTACCACTCTACCACTGGGATTCCCAGTTCAGTATCATAAAAGAAGCCAGATCCCTACACCCTTTAGGTGATAGATGATGTATTCTTATAAATTTGAGTAAGTTCTAAAAATATGTGAGAAAAGAAGCTATTATCAAAGATAGTAGCTGTAAAGATTATTTCCCAGCTTTTCTTCTAGAACCCTTCTCCACCAACTTAGTGTAGCATCAATCATGAGGATCTGCTCTGGGCAGAAGGGATGAATCAGAACAATGCCAAGTAAATACTCAAAACCTGCAACAACTGGCATAAGAAACCTGATACAGTCTTCTTTCTGCCCTGGGAGAAGAGCTCAAATTTAAGATAAAGGATAAAGGCACCCTCCCAAAATATGAATAAATACAACAGCAATAACAAAGTAATATAATCACAGAAAGTTATAATGCTGACAGGATAATCAAGATACAAACTCAGAAGAGGATAACAATGCCAATCCTTGCTCCTCCCCCTCAAAAAACAAAGAAGAGATTTCAAACTCATAAATAACTCATGGAAAAGCTCCAGAAAGAGTTGAAAAATCATATGAGAAGTAGAAGAAAAATTGGGAAAAGTAAACATTTAAAAATAAAAAGAAGATATAATTATCTCAAAAGATGCTGAAGAAGCTTTTGACAAAATACAACACCCATTCCTATTAAAACCCCTAGCAAGCATAACAATAAAGGAAACGTTCCTTTAAATGATAAATGGAATTGTTAAAAAACCATCAACAGACCTTTTATGTAATGGGGATAAAATAGAAACCTTCCCAATAAGATAAGACAAAAAAGCAAGGGTACCCATAATTACCACTATTTTAAAAAAACAGTATAAGTAATTTTTACTATAGTAATATCAGAAGAAAATGAAATTGAATACATTATACTATGCAATGAGGAAACAATCTATCACTCTTTGTAGATATTATGATGGTATTTTTAGAGACCTCTAAAGAATTAATTAAAAAATAATTCAAATAACAACTTTAGCAGTGTTGAAGGATTTGAATAAAAACCTCAAAAATCATCCACATTTCATTTTATGACCAACATACTCCAATAGCAAGAGATAGAAAAAAAGAAATTTCATTTAAAATAACTGAAGATAGTACAAAATACAGGGAATCTATTTGCCAAGGCAAATTCAGGAATTATGTGAATACAATTACCAAAACTTTTCACATAAAAAGAGTGAGAGATTAACAAATGGAAAAATATCAGTTATTCATTGGTAGGCCAAGACAATATAATGAAAAAGACAATTATTCTTAATTTAATTTGCTTATTCAATGCCATATCCATAAAACTATCAAAATATTATTTTAGAATACTGGAAAAATAATAACAAAATTAATCTGGAAGAACAAATGGTCAGGGAACTAGTGAAAATAAAAATAGAAAGGAATGTGACCTTACAATGCCAGATCTCAAACTATATTATAAAGCAGTAATAACTAAAACTGACTATGAAATGGGGGAAGGATGGATCAGTGGAAAAGATTAGGTACACAAGACAAAGTAGTAAATGATCATTGTAACCTATTGTTTAATAAATCCAAAGACCCTAATTTTGGAGATAAGAACTCATTATTTGCCAGAACTGGAAAAACTGAAAAACAATAGGACACAAACTAGGTATAGACCAATGTTTCGCACTGTGTATGGACATAAGGTCAAAATGGGTCCATGATTTAGACATAAAGGGTGACACCATAATCAAATTAGAGGAACAAGGAATAGTCTACTTCTCAGATCTAGGGAGAGAGGAATAATTCATGTCCAAACAAGACATGGAGAGAATTATGAAATATAAAATAGATAAGTTTGATTACATTTAATTAAAAAATCTTTTGAATTAGGAAAAATAATACAACCCTGGTTAGAAGAAAAGTAGAAAGCTGGGAAACAATCTTTACAGCTACTATCTTTGATAATGGCTTCTTTTCTCAAATATTTCTAGAACTTACTCAAATTTATAAGAATATATCATCCATCGATTGATAAATGGTCAAACAGCATGAATAGACAATTTTCAGATGAGATCAAGGCTATTTATAGGTAAATGATGAGGTCTTCAAATCACTTTTGATTAGAAAAATGCAAACTAATATAACTCTGAGATAACCCTCACATCTTTCAGATTGGTTAATATGACAAAAAAGGAAAATGATAAATGTTGGAGTGGATGTGGGAAAATTGAGACAATAATGTACTATCATAGGAGATTTGAAGTGATCCAATCATTTTAGTGAGCAATTAGGAAATAAGTCCAATGGTGAATCAAACTGTGCATATTTTTTGATCCATCAATATCACCAATAGGAATCTATCCTAAAGAGAACAAAAGGAGAAAAGAATCCTCATGTACAAAAATTTTATAGCAGCTATTTTTGAGGTGACAAAATGTTGGAACTTGAGGGAACACCCAAATGAGGAATGTCTGAACAAACTGTCATATATGAATGCACTGGAATACTATTGTACAATAAGAAATCAAGAAGACACACATTTCAGAAAAACCTGGAAAAACTTATATGAACTGATGGAAGTGAAATGAACAGAACCAGGAAAGTATTTTATACAGTATCAATGATTTTGTGTGATGATCAATTGTGACTGACCCAGCTCTTCTCAGCAAAACAATGATTCAAGATAAACTACAAACTACCTAAGAAGGAAAATGCTATCCACTTCCAGAAAAAAGAACTATGAACTCTTGAATGCAAATTGAAGCTTATTTTCTTGTTATTTATTCTGCCTCATGTTTTTCCCTTTTGATCTATTTCTTTTTCCACAAATGAGACTAATATGGAAATGGATTGTGCATTATATAACATATACAAATCACCAAACTTCCTACCATTTTCAAAAGAAAAGCAGTAAGGGAGGGATGGGAAGAGAACATTTTCTAACTCAAAAGTTTGTAGAAAACAATGCAAAAATTTCACAATATTTAATAAGGGGAAAATTAGAATACCATTTAAAAGAAGATATTTAGAGATGCTTCTAAAATCATCACCACACACAGTGACTCCAAGGGACAATGCCTGTCCTGGAGGCTTTCATCACTTGGTTTGCATGGGCATTAAAATTCCAAGATACCAAGATACTGTTGAAACGTGACTCTGTTATCCAGTAGTTCAGTATCCCTTTTAGCTTCATATTAGCTGCAAATATGATAAGAATGTCATTTATGTCTTTAAGTGATAAAAATGTAAACTAGCACAGGGTCAAGGACACCTCCCTGGGGCACTAAACTCCAGTCAGTCAAGTAATTCTGAATCCATCAAATTACACTATGATTTAGCCTACAAATCTACAGTTTTTCTATATGTGAGAAGATGAGATACTGAAGTTGCTAATGAACAGATAGAAATGAGTCTCAAATACAATACAGGTGTTATTGAGCAATAATGATCTGGTACAATAATGAAAGGAGAGAAGGACATTAATTGTTTATTTAATTCAGACTTCACTATTCTAGGTACCATGAAGAATAAAAAAGAAGTGACAGATACTTTCCTTCCAATAGTTTACAGTCCAGTTCAGGAGACAAGATATAATAACCATTTAGAATGATTAATAATATAGTTATTATTATTATTATTATTATTATACTCTCCTGAGTAAAATTAGGACAGAAAATTGAAAAAAGACCACTGTGACTTGTAGTTGTATGAAAAGGTGTCAAAAAGCTTAGAATATATCTTTTAATTTCATAGTATCTAAATAAGTCCCTTGAGCTTACTGAGTCATAGGGTTATTGCCCATAAAATGGGTCAAATTAACTTTAAGATAAAGTGTAAAATATGCCAAAAAAGATCAAAAGCAGAGTGGAATGACCCATAGTTACAAAAAAAGATTTATCAAATTTTGTTTTCTGATGATAAAAAAATTGAAAATTAAGGTATTGTCAATCAATTAGAGGAATGACTGATGAAATTATGCTATATGAATATAAAAGGATGTAGTTTTGCTAGTAATATTGTCAAGAAAAAAACAACTATGTAAGATTTAAGAACCATCAATGAACTGAGAATCCATGATTTCACAGGACTGATAGTGAATAATGTCACCAACTTCTTGTCAAAGAGTTTATGAATTAAATCTAATGAGACAAATACACTTTGAGAAATACTTTGTGGTAATTTATATAATTAAATTACACATATTTGTTGCATGTATTTTGTTTTTCTTTTCTTCTTTGGTCCTCACTTCCCCCGATTTGAAAGGGGAAGTTTGGAAGGGAGAAGAAATAAGTGACTGTTAAGTGGGAGAAACATTAAAAATCTAAAAAAGAAAAGTCTAAGCAAGTAGAAAATTCCAGAAATGTATAGGTTACAGAATATCTGTAATGGGAGCAACATCTTAAAAATAAATAAATACGACAAATAGTTACAACTTCCAAACTTGCTTAAAAAAATGGAACAATATTCAATTTTCTTATCAAGTTGTGTTTCACTTTTTAATGAATATAGTTTTGTTCATTTTATTTCACTCTTTTACCTTCATGAATTTGGAATTTTAAGTGAATTAATGGATAAAACCTATGATATATTTGACTACAAAAGTTGAGACAAATTCTTGTCTGTTATTGCAGACTGATGATATCCATACCATCATCACCAGTCTTTGCTACTTACAACATTAAAATGTTTCAGAAACTAGTAGATTTTTTTTAATAGGCATGAATTAAATTACTCATTTAGAAAGCTTTAAAAGAGTAAAGGAGGAAGGAGTAGGATTATGGCAAGAATTGGGCAGTATTCATCAAAAGCAGAGGATTTGTGGATAAAGTTTTAATTGGAAAGGCGATAAGAATCTTATGGGATCTCCATGGAAAAATAATCCAGTTTTATTGGACAATGCTCTTTTGTACTTCATTTTTTTCTTTTAATTACATATAAGGACAGTTTTCAACATTTTTTTAGGTTTTTGCAAGGCAATGGGGTTAATTGGCTTGCCCAAGGCCACACAGCTAGGTAATTATTAAGTGTCTGAGGCAGGATTTGAACTCAGGACTCCTGACTCCAGTCCCGGTGCTATATCCACTGTGCCACCTATCCACCCCAGTTTTCAACATTTTGGTAAGATTTTGGGTTCTACAGTTTTCTGCCTCCATTCTTTCGCTTCCCCCTCCTCATGATATTGAGTAATCTGGTATATATTATATATGTACAATCATATTTAATACATTTCCATTCTAGTCATGTTGTGAAAGAAGAATCAGAACAAAAGGGTAAAACGTGGCAAAGAAAAAATAATTTAAAGAGTGAAAATAGTATGCTTTGATATGCATTTAGACTTCATAATTTGTTTTCTGGATGTGGATGGCATTTTCCAACACAGGTCTATTGGAGACCAATTGTTTTGATAATGATCATGGAACCCACCTTACATAAAGGCAAGATTGTAAACTTAAACCAATGCTGATTTGTTGGGAGTAAAAATGAAATGGGCAAAAATATACTGAAAAAAAAACATGATAAAAACGGAATAGATGAATTAGTAACAAAAAAATAGGCACAAAAATCTAATGAATAGAAAAATTCTTTAAAATCATGATGTGCCAAATGAAAAAATGACAAAAACTCAGTGAAGAAAAGAACTCTTTAAAAAATAGAATTGATCAAATGAAAAACATGGTACTAAATCTCACTAAAGAAAACAGTTCATTGAAAATAAACAAGCAAGCTAAATAACTTTATGAGAGAAATCAAGACACAATAAAAGAAAATGAAAACAATGAAAAAGTACAAGAAAATGTGAAATATTTAATCAGAAAAATGGAAGTGGAAAACAGATTGAAGAGAAATAGTTTTAAAATTACCACACTCTCTAAAAACTACAATTTAAAATAAAAGCCTAAACATCATCTTTATTATTTTAATTTCATTTTTCCAATTACATATATAGTTTTCAGCATACATTTTTGTAAGATTTTGAATTCCACATTTTTACCTCCCTCCTATCTCTCCCCTTCCCCTTGATAGTGAGCTATTTGATACAGTTTATACATGTATAACTACGTTAAACTTACTTCCATATTAGTCATGTTGTGAAAGGATAATTATAACAAAAAAGGAACAAAACAATGAGAAAAAAACATAAATTTTTAAAAAGTGAAAATAGAATGTTTTGATTTGCATTCAGACTTCATAGTTCTTTCTCTAGATATGAATGATATTTTGCATTACAATTCTTTCAGAATTGTCTTTGATCTTTGTACTGCTGAGATGAGTTAAGTCTAACATAGTTGATCATCACACGTTCATGCTATTATTATATACAATGTTCTCCAGTTTCTGTTCACTTCACTCAGCATCAGTTAAGTTTTTTCCAGATTTTTCTGAAATTCACTTGCTCATAATTTCTTATAGGATGATAATATTCCACCATATTCACATACAATTTATATAATCTGTTCAGTTATTTTTCAATTTATGAACAACTCCTCAATTTGCATTGCTTTACACTACAATAAACATTTTTATATGTATGGGTCTCCCCCCCCCCCTTTTTAATGATCTGTTTGGGATGCATAACTGCTAGTGGTTTTTCTGGTTCAAAGGATATGTGCAGTTTTTTAGCCCTTTTAAACATAATTACAAATTGTCCTCTAGAATGGTTAGAACAGTTCAAAAATTCATCAACAATGCACGAGTGTCTTAATTTTCTTACATCCTCTCCAACATTTATCATTTTGCTCATTTGTCATATTAATCAATCTGATAGATGTGACACTGTAACTCAGAGTTGTCTTAATTTGTGTTTCTCTAATCAAAAATGATTTAGAGTATTTTCCCTATGACTGTAGATAACTTTAATTTTTTTATCTGAAAACTACCTGCTCACGTATTTTAACTATTTGTCATTTGGGCAATTACTTGTACTCTTATAAATTGGCCTCAATTAACTATATAATTTAGATATGAGTCCTTTATCAGAAATGCTAGCTCCAAATATTATTTCCCAACTTTTCTTCTAATCTTGGTTGTATTGGCTTTATTTGTGAAAAAAAGTTTTAATTTAATGCAATCATAATAATCCATGTTATATTTTATAATGGTCTCTATTTCTTGTCTGGTCAGAAACTCCTTCCCTATCCACAGATCTGACAGAAAAATTATTGTCTTATGGTATCACCTTTATTTCTAAATCATGTACTCATTTCAACTTCATTTATGTATAGGGTATGAGATGTTGATCTGTATCTAGCTTCTGCCATACTCTGTATTTCTCATTTTAATTTCTTATTTTACAACTGAGTCAAATTTAAAAGAACACATGCCAACCATCAATTGATAAATGGTCAAAGTATATGAACAGACATTTCTCAGATAAAGAAATCATGATTATTGGCTATAAATAGAGCAAAGGAAAAAATGGAGCTTTAAAATAATTATAGTTATCTCTCTGAAACCAACAGCAAATACTATCTGTAATAGGAATAATCAATAATGTTTCCAAATAAGATCAGGAGTGAAGCAAGGTTACCCATTATCACCAATACTATTCAAAATTCTATTATAAATTCTAGCTGTACCAATAAGAAAAAGAAATTGACAGAATTAGAATTGTAAATGAAGAAACAAACTATTACTCTTTGCAGTTGATATGAGAAGTGAATTATTTAAAATGCTAGGTGAAATTATTCACAACTTTAACAAAGTTTCAGGACATAAAATAAATCTACATAAATCATAAGCATTTCTATATTTACCAACAAAGTACATCAGCAAGAGATAGAAAAAGAAATTACATTTTAAAATACTATAGGCAATGTAAAATACTTGTGAGTCTACCTGTCAAGACAAACACAGGAACCATAAAAACACAATTACAAAATACATGGCCCACAAATAAACTTGGATTTGAATAATTAAAAAATATTAATTGCTGTTAGGCAACCAGAACCATATTTTTTAAGAGGTAGAAAAATAATAACAAAATTCGGAAGAAGAAATGATCTAGAATGATATGTTAATCAATATAAAAATTGGTAGCTGAATTTAATCAGAACTCAACTGTATAAAAAAACAAATAATCATCAAAACAAGCTGGTACTGGCTTAGAAGGGCAGCTAAATGTCAAAGAGTAATGAATTTCATGAGTTCAAATCTGGTCACACTGGGTAAGTCACTTAACCTTATTTGCCTTAGTTTCTCAACTGTAAAATTAAATGGAGAATAAATCTTAAATCAATTCAGCATCTGTGCCAAGAAAAAAGCAAATATGGTCAGAAAGAGTTGGACATGACTGAAATGGCTGAATAATAATAACAACTGACGAAGAAATTGAGGATAGATCAATAGAATAGTTTAAGTATAGAATATGCAATAGTTAATGACCATGATAATCTAGTGCTTGATAAACTCAAAGATTCAAACTTTGGGGAAAAGAACTCACTAAATGACAAATACTTCAAGAAAACATGGCAAAAACTTTGACAGAAACTTTGTCTAGATTAAGATGTTACAGCATATAACAAGACAAGGTCAAAATGGTTAAATGATTTAGACATACAGGGAGATTCAGTTTACCTCTCAGAGCTATGCATATGGAAGAATTTTGCCCCATATAAAATAAATGATTTTGATTACATTAAATTACAAAGATTTTTCCCAAACAAAACCAATAAAAGCAAAATTAGAAGAAAAGCTGAAACCTGGAATGTAAGAAATTAAAGTCAGTGTCTGTGATAAAGGCCTTATTTCTCAAATATACTTTAAAAAACAGAGTCAAATGAATAAAAACATAAGTCATTTCCCAACTGATAAATGCCCAAAGGTTATGAACAGTTTTCAGATGAAGAAATCAAAGCTATTTATAGTCATATAAAAATGTTCTAAATCACTATTGATTGGAGAATTGCAAATTGAAACAACTCTAAAGTTGCACTTCACACCTATAATATTGGTTAATATGACAGAAAAGGTAAATGACAAATGTTAGAAGGGATGTGGGAAAATTGGAACACTAATGCACTATTGATGGAGTTGTAAATTGATTCAACCATTCTAGAGAGCAATTTGGAATTATGCCCAAGGGGCTATAAAACTGAATAACATTTGACACAGCAATACTATTACTAGGCCTGCATCCCAAAGAGATTGTTTAAAAAATAAAAAGGATCTATAAATACAAAAACATTTAAAGCATTTCTTTTGTGTGATGATAAAGAATTTGAAATTGAGGGGATGTCCATCAAACGAGAAATGGTTAAACAAGTTGTGTTTGTAAAGGGATACTATTGTGCTATAAGTTATGAGAAAAAGAATCTTTCAGAAAAACCTGGAAAGACTTATGAACTAATAGAGAGTAAAGTGAGCAAAACAAGAACACTATACACAGTAACAGAAATATTGTGACAATCAACTATGAATGACTCTGCTATTCTCAGCAATAAAATGATCCAAGACAATTCCAATGGACTCATGATGAAAAATTCTACCCATCTGCATAGAAAATACTGATGGAAACTGAATGCAGATCAAAGGATACTATATTTTACTTTTTTGGCTCTATTTCCTTTTACAACATCACTAATATGAAAATATACTTTTCATGATCATACATGTATAACCTCTAGCAAGATGATTATCTCAGGGAAGGGATAGGGGTTGAAAAATTTTCTGGAACTTAAAACTTAAAATGCTATGATAAAATTGCATTCATATATAATTTAAAAAATAAAATATTTTAAAAAAATGATTCAATATAATTTTGAATACCATATAAATGTTTGGTTTCCTTTATTTCTTGGTAGTTAATGTTTTCTGAAATATATTTTCATTTAACCACATATATGTTCATATGTGCAATTTTTTGTGTATAAATACACATGTATGGATATGTGGATATACATATGTTTGTATATGCATATATGAAAGAGAATAGAGAGTGACAGTAACAGAGAAGAGAGATTTGATTTATGAATTTTATCAAATTATTTGTTTTCATTTTTTACTTTACAGGAACACCATCTTGAAATTCTGTGTATTTTCACTATTTATGCCCAATGCTAGATCCTCCTATTCTCCACTTCCTCTTCCCTCTGGTTTCTTTCAAGTCTCAGCCAAAATTTTACCTTATAGAAGAAGTCTTTCTTGATCCCCCTTAATGATGATGTCTTCTCTATGCAGTATTTGCAGTTTATCCTTGATATAGGTTTTTGTACATAATTATTTTCATATATATTTTTTCATTAAATCGTGAGAACACTGAGAGAAGGAATCATTTTCTGCTTTCTTATAATGCCCAGAATTCAGTACAGTACTTGATCTATATGGTTTACCCTTAATAAATGCTAAATGAATGATTATACAACACATGTTGACTTTTAAGCTGTAAATATCTTCAGAGTGATTTTTAAAATTTGCTAGTATTTGTTATGAACATTATGAGGTAAAGGAAACCTATATCCTTATTTTCATGCAGTAGGAGATAAAACAAGCTCTCAACTCATTGTTTCACCATTCATCATGGAATTTATCACTTTAATATTTAATATTATAATAGTTAATGTAAAACTAAGTAAATTAATATTTCATTATATAAATATAATTAAACACTTAATATTAATTCTAGTTTATGTATTTTAATTTCCTTTTTTTGTTGTTTTTTTGTTTTTTGCAAGGCAATGGGGTTAAGTGGCTTTCCCAAGGCCACAGAGCTAGGTAATAATTATTAACTGTCTGAGGCCAGATTTGAATTCAGGTACTCCTGCCTCCAGGGCTGGTGCTCTATCCACTGTGCCACATAGTCACCCCTTATTTTCCTTTTGATAAGTATGTCAATGTTAAAATGATCTTATCTCCTTTAGAAATAGACAAGATAAACTTTAGAGAGCTCATTTCAAAGTCAAAAAGTTCCAAATTCTTTCCTTTGGTACTTTCCTTTCATACTTCCATTGTAACTTTGAACAAGTCACTTAATCTCACTGACTCTCATGCAACTGTGAAACCACAAATTTCAGATAAATTCTGATATACCTTGAGAAAGAAAATTCCAAATTATATATGCTCATCCTAAAAATTGCAATTCCTCTGGAAAAATAGAAATTTATTAACATTTGACTAATATTTTCATGTTTAAGGGATTAATTTCTTGTTTATGGGCAGTTTAAAATTAATATTTACATATGGTACAATATTATGTGATTTTAGCATTTTACTCACTTGTTACTGCAGAGGAGATTCTACCTCAAGATTGAATCTTTTTTTTTTTTGTCTCACTGTCTGACATGAGCCAAAACATCACTTTGTGGTCACTGAATAGTCATTTTGTAATTAGCAAGGCTTCCCTCAAAACAGCAAATACAATTCTATTGGCAGGGTTGTACTTTTAGGTAACAAGTAAAAAAGTTTTCTGTTGGTTAAAATGAATTAAATTTGAATCAGAAAACTTGGGTTCATACATTGAGTTTGTCATGTGTATGGATCACATTTTTTCATCAATAAAAATAAGAAGGTCAAGAATGTTCTGCTATCAGATCAAACTACCTTCTTAGAGCCAATTGTTAAATTTTCAGAGAAAATATTTGTACCTTGGAAATCAGCTAAAGTCATAAATCAGGGCTTAATTACTTCTTTCATTAATTGCCTAGACTTAAGAGAATGATAAAGAAATAAGGCAGGGGTGGCTAGGTGGCATAGTGGATAAGGGGCGGCTTGGTGGCATAGTGCATAAAGCACTGGCCTTGGAGTCAGGAGTACGTGGGTTCAAATCCGGTCTCAGATGCTTAATAATTGCCTAGCTGTGTGGCCTTGGGCAAGCCACTTAACCCCATTTGCCTTGCAAAAAATTAAAAAAAAAAGAAAAAGAAATAAGGCAGACGAAACTTAAAAGTGTCTTTCATATGTATGTATATATGTACATATATATGTACATATATATACATATTTCTGCTTATATATACATGTATAAGCATATACAAACAAATTTACATTTATGTGTATAAATGTATAAATATCACTACATATTCTGAAAAATAGTTAACATATGGCAGTATAACAGACTAAATTATATGTACACTCTAAGTTCTAAATCATTAATATTATTATCCATATATATATATATATACTTTGAAATATCTAACTACAATGAAAATACCCTTTCAGATCTAAGGGAAAGACTGAGACTCATGGTTTTCCCTAAACTGTTCTAATCCTAGCTCTATTTCTAAGTGTGTTTATAATTATGTACATTTGGAACTTAGTCTCACTTACAAATGATATAATTGAAAAGGGATTGCATAAAAGAATCTTCCCACCTCTAAAATACAGTGTTTCTTATATAAAATAGAAAATATAAAGCCTTTTTTATACCTGGAGCAAATAAACAGTCTTAGGAAAAAAATCACGTACTTTCTTATGGTCTTGAATTATAAATTTTTAGAGTTGAGGCACCAGATGTGTTTGTAATTGTTTATATGTAATCTTGCTCAAAGGGAATTGGTTGGCAGTGGATAGTTCCAGAATGTTTTGCTGAAATTTAAAACAACAAAAGATTTAATTTGAAAACACGATAATGTTTACCTGCTCTTTTGCATTAGCAAATAATTTTGTGCTCCACTTTACCCACAATGAGTTAAACATATATAACCTTGACCATTTGCAATGTGACAACGGGGGGTATCATCCAAGCAAAACTGCAATCAGCTTATTCTTATTCTATAAGCATGAATGATACTACAAAAAAAAGAATCATGTGTTAGTTACCTCTTATCAAATTGGGTAGTGATAGATTTGCTTCTCTACTATTAAAACGAAATATGAGTCTAGAAAAGAATGATTAATCAATGCTTACATTTTCATTAATGTGAACTATTCATTCTTTTTCTCAGAGATAGCACAGATGTACTAATGGATAATTGCTTTGCTAGATTTCATTATGAAAGGGTCTATAAATGTTGGATAGCACTGTGTAATTCTCACAGTTGAGTTCCTCCCACTCAGTGAGGTGACAAAGTCTTCTACCACCATAAGATAGATAGATATTAGCTGTTCCAAGTGACACCTCTGTTAAATTGATGTCTCCTGGGTCTTGGGAAAGAGCAACCTACAATAATCAGGAGACATTACTCTGAGGAGTTTATAATGTAGTTACCAGTACTTGGACCAGGACTAGATAGTATGTAGGTTAAGAATGCACCTTGGGACCTATCAATTAATAGTCAGAAATGTAAGAAAACTTTTTTAAGTATCTCTAGTACACTAGATGTATGTAGGTTACTATGTCAGAATAATTGTGTTACTTTTTTAATGGAGTATCAAAGGATGATTTAAAAAGTGCCCATGGTATAATTTTTCAGTTTGGCTAAAGTGCAATTTTACATTCCAGAGAAGAACATTATCAGTATAAATTATCAGATTAAAAATAGACTTCTAAAATTGCAAAAGACATCTTAAATCACCAAGTGAAAAAAGATTGGGGTCACAATTAATGAATGAGGTGGTTGGCATCAGCTATTTCAGCAGAAATAAATGGTCATGTTAAGTTTAATATGTTTACATATATGTCAAAAATTCTTTGATACCATAACATCTAAGTCAGGTATTATCTTCATTTATATGTGTTAAATCATATATATATATATATATATATATATATATATATATATATATATATATATACATATATATAATCTTACAAAGAGAACTAGCAATGTCATTTTTTAATCTTAAATTCATGAAAACATTTAGGAGAGGCCAATTTCTCTGTTGTACAGATCCAAAAGAAATTATATTAAAAGAATCATGGATCTCTAATCCATTTCCTAGTTAAATTTCTAATAAGTTGCTAAATAAGAAAAGAAAAAGAGGATTTTGTATCTAGCATATTCATAATTCAAATTTGAATAATCTGTTATTGACTATGTAATGATTACCATGTATGCATATCAAAATGAATTGAAACTACCTGCCAAAGTCAATTTATTGAAGCAGATTACCAAACATGTTTTTTTAGAATGTAGTGATGCTCATCTGTCAGAAATGGTTTAAGTAAAGACTGCTTAGATAAATTAACTGATGTCTCAAGGTTAATTTTGATTATTTCAATTTTATAATAATAATAATAATAGTTAAATAGAATTTTAATGTTTACAAAATGTTTTAAATAAAATATCTCATTTGATAACCAACAGAACCCTATGATTTTGAATTTTGTATATTACTATCTTCCTTTTATAGATAAAGAGACAAGAATTCACAGATTCTAAGTGGTATGCTTAAGATTTCTTAGATAATCAGAGATGAAACTAAGAATCAGGTGCATGGCTAATAAGTACTCTGGGTAGGAATCAAATATGTATCCTCATGATCCCCATGGTATTTCTTTTATATAATATCATGGTACAAAAGTTAAGACAGTATTCAAAAGAGAAGCAATTTTCTATTTTCACTTTTGTGCAAATGATCAAATATGTGCTTGTGGATAGAAGTGATCTTGAGAAGTCAAGTAGAAAAAAAGGAGTATTCAAGAGAAATGTTTAGTTATAATTGAAGACAAATGGACCACAGATTGTGGTTGTTTAATGATCTTTACAGAGTGGGAAAAGGAATGTTTTCCCTTTATTCAAAGAGACATCTGTGTTTGCTCTAAATGATTACGCCTATCATAAGCATGGGAGGTGGGGAGAGAGAGAGAGAGAGAGAGAGAGAGAGAGAGAGAGAGAGAGAGAGAGAGAGAGAGAGAGAGAGAGAGAGAGAGAGAGAGAGAGAGAAACTAGCATGTAAATGTGTTATGTGAAGCACTATCAAATTTGTAGATTTAAGAGGGAACTCAGATCTCTGAATTGGCTAATATAAGGTAGGTCAATAGGCAGTTAATTGATACAATGGTAGAGTGTCAGTCCTAAAGTCAGGAAGACTCATCTTTCTGAGTTCAAATGCACCCTCAGAATCTTACTAGCTGTATGATACTAAGCAAGTCATTTAACCTTGTTTGCCTCAGTTCCATACCTATAAAATGAGCTGAAGAAGAAATGCAAACCATTATAGTTCTGTCCAAGAAAGCCCAGATGGGGCCATGAAGATTTAGACATTAATGAAAATAACTTGACAAACAACAAAACTAGTGATACAAAAGGATTTATAATTTATTACATTTTTGCCCAAGGTGTTATCATGAAGGAGGAAAAGGAAAGAAGAAATGATGCCTATAATCCATCAGGTCTAACCTCTACATTTTACAGATGAAGAAACTGAGCCTGAGAAGTAAAGTGACTAATGCAGGTACACATAGCTAAAAAGGATCTGAGGCAGATTTTGCTTTCAATTCTCTTTGAATTCAATCCCAGCACTCTATCCACAATACTTCCATAATTGTGAAGATTTCCTTTGTGATAGGAGTGGGACTGAGTGTTACAGGTAATGTGAGGTTCTACTTGTGATGGGGAGAACACTATGTTTGACTGAAAGACAAGCAGAACACAAATTTCAAGCTTCTTCTTTATCCACCTTTCTCTAAAAGATACTTTCACTCCTTCTGCCCCAGTTGGTATTCCATCAGAGAATGTGACTAATTGAATAGAAGAAAATCTATCTTATCGTCTAAAATTATTTTGTTTAGGGGTTATAAATAGGTTCCAACTAACTTTTGTAATCATTGAATCTTTTCATTTTTAGGGAAAATTGGGAGTCCCAAGCTCTCTAGTTTAGGCTTAAATTCTATTTTTGAATTTATTTCTAAATTAGAGCCCACCTAATATCAGTTCTATAATGAACACACACACATAAAAAGTAGAAAAGAAGCCCGTTTATTCAAATCATAGCAAAACAGATATCAGAAAAGGCCTACATAGAAAAAATATATAACAAATAATGCTGAATAGAGGAGTTCTCTCATTGGGAGCAAGAAAACTCAACCAAGAAAAAGGGTTCTGAATTTCAACAAAGTAAAAGACTCTGTGCAGTCTCAAGGGTAGCAGTAAGGAACAGAAGGGTTATGGGATTATTTTATCCCTTCATATCTTTTCAGTCTTTTTCTTCATCAGTTTGTAGTTGGTTGATATCTTTCACACTGGTCTTGAAAATGGATACGAGGAATGATGAGTCACTAAAGGGAATTTGCAAAGATTGGAGTTCTCTTGGCGAACTCTGCCTAGTCCTTCACTATGTGAGGGACATGTATCTTTATGAATAAGAAGAGAGTCCCATATGAATGGGTTTTGGAACAGGCATTATATTTGTATAGAACTTTAACTTAAATTCATATATTACAAGCACATGTAATATATAATTTAATAATTCACATTGTATGCAATTAGATATATGTATAATATATACTTATTTAGAATATACATATATCATGTAATCACAAATATGTATGTAATCTTATTTGAGTTTATCAATATTATTTTAATTCATAATTATAATATTATTCCCATTTTGCAGAGGAGGAAATTAAATCTAAGAGGTTAAGTGACTTGCCTAAGTTCTAACATAAGTATCAAATTATCTGAAATAGTATTTAAATGCAAGTCTTCCCAACTCCAAGTGAAACTCCATCATTGGGGCGGCTAGGTGGTACAATGGATAGAGCACCAGCCCTGGAGTCAAGAGTACCTGAGTTCAAATCCAGCCTCAGACACTTAATAATTACCTAGCTGTGTGGCCTTGGGCAAGCCACTTAACCCCATTGCCTTGCAAAAAAAAAAAGAATGAGGAAATAAAATTTTTTGCTCATCTTGATGCCACATCCCTTTCCCTCACTTTCATACAGCATGAAGACCAAACAATTATAGAATTTCTTGATCAGAGTATAGTATAAGAAAACTAAAATGCAGATAGGTTAAATGACTTGTCTAAATGGGTTATGAAGAAGTTAACAGAGATGGGACTAGTGAAATCCTAACTTGTCTAGTATCCCCTCTACTCTAACACTAGAAAGGTATGCATAACTTTTTGAATTCAAAATGTATGATATTTTACATTGAAATATGTATATGTATCCTATGATGTACAGACCATTATAATAAGCACTGGAGCAGAAACAATTTGAAGATGCAAAAGTCCTTACCTCAACAAACTTTATTAATGAAGAGAAAAATTAGCAATAAATATGTATCTTTCTTGGATCCAAATTGTTTTTGATATATCTCGCAAAGTGCCACATGAAATTAATTGCTTAATGGGTGACTTTTATCATAAGCATGATGAAATAGTAGTACTAAATAATATTCACAAGAACACCAAAATTCCTTTAGAGAATATAGTAGGGAAAAAATTTTTAACTTATTTTTACCCCAACCAAATCTTTACTCTTTGATTTTTTCATTATTTAAGTGACTAAAGAATTTAATTTCATAAATAATAGAGCAGAATAGCCCCAAACAATAACAAAACTACTGTTTAGTGACACCCTCATTTACTATGCTAAAAGAAATGTTTAATAAAGAATATTAAACTACTAAATATAGACATTGAACTTAGAAATATGTAGTTAATAAACTAGGTTAGGAAAACAGATAACAGCAATATCTGATATGCTCCTTTAATTTAAGTTCCTACATCCATTGTTAAGGCCAAGCTAGTAATGGGTTTGCATTGCTACCCTGTCAACTAAAACAGGAGAATTTCTATATAACTTACAATAACAGGCATTGATATACGTGCTGATGATCTCAATTCTTACTTTGGAAGCATTTTAGCTTTTTCTTTTCTTTTGACAAACTATTTTTATAAGTAGCATGTTAACAATTGTAACTTTTTTGTCAAGCAGGAAAACATAATAGGTGGACTTGAAGTTATGACAGCAGCTTCAAGTGTTGGTTGCACAGTTCTGAAAAGGAATATCTCTGCACACTGTATGTATTTATTCCTATTAATGTATAGTTAATATTCACTTTTTAAAATATCCAATATTCTTTAACCCTAAAAATCCTTCTTAGAAAACAATTCATTGAGATTTCCTTCTTCAAGTATAGTGGAATATCTCCTGCTTTATTTCTAGTTAAAACAATTCTCCAAAGATTGAAATTACAATCTCCACTGTTTAAAATTCTATGCTTCCTCAGGATCTATATTAGTCTAGCAGCTAATTAGTGTCAGTTTATAAGAGTAAACTCTAACCAAGTTATTCCAACAAATTCTTTAAATTAATTATTTTATTTATTTTCACATTACTACTTGTTGTGAAACCCCTTCCCCCTAAAAAGATAGAGAAACATCAAGAAAATTGTTGTGAGAGGGAAAAAAGTGTACTTCACTCTGTGTTCAGATACCATCGACTCTATCTCTAACATGAGTTGCATTCTTCATCATAAATCCATTTGAGAAGTTCAATATTTTTCCCACAGTTGCTATTTCTAGCATTCTACTCCTTCCCACTTCCATTTATACTATTCTCTCTCTCCTTTCACCCTGAACCTCCTTAGAAGTGTATTGTTCTGATCTTCCCTATCTTCTATCACCTATACCTCCCCTCATCTCCCCCTGTCCTCCTTCTCCTGTCCCTTTCCTCTCCTTTTTTCCTCTAGGATAAGATAGACCTCTATACCATATTAAGTGTGTATATTGTTTTCTCTCTGAGCTATGTCTGATGAGAATGAAGGTAGAGTCAACCCTGAAAGATTTTGAGTTCAATATTTTCTCTCACCCTCCTTACAAGAGTGAAAAATTTTATATATACAATCATGTTGAACATATTTCCATATTAATCATGTTGTGAAAGAGGAATTAGGAATAAGAGGAAAAAACATGAAATGGAAGAAAACAAATAAATGTTTTTTTATGTGGCATGCTCCAAAATATTCTTAGCAGCTCTTTGTGTGGTAGCAAATAATGGAAACTGAGGGGATGCCCATTAATTGAGAAATGGCTTAACAAGTTATGGTACATGAATACTATGGAAGATTATTGTTCTATAAGAAATCATAAATGATCAGATTCTAGAAGCATGGAATGAATTACAGGAACTGATGCTGAGTGAAGGAAGTAGAACCCAGAGAACAATATACACACTAACAACAACATTAGTTGATCAAGATGGAAGCAGCATCTCTCAGTCATTCAGAGAGCTCAGATAACCCTAGGAGACCAGCTATGGACAATGCTATTCTTCAGAGGAAGAAAAACAAAACAAAACCAAAAAAAAAAATAAATGCAATGAATAAATTTCTACAGAATCTGAATGAACACCACATTCACTTTTTAAAAATTTCTTATGTATTTGTTTCTTATCACATGAATTTCTTTCTTTTCCCTTAATTCTAATTCCTCATATTGAAAATGACTAATCTATAATATGTTAAGCATAAATGTGTATGCACAATATTCAACTGAACTGTTCACCATTGTGGGAGGGCATGGGAAAGGAGGTTGGAGGGGAATCATGTAACTTAAAAATATGCATATACATGTGGATAAATGTTGAAAAACTTTCATAATATATAATTAGAAAATAAAATATCAAATGAAAATAAAAAATAAAATGAGGAGATTAAAAAGATAAAATACCTCTACAATGCTCAAAAAAAGTAGATAGTATGCTTTGCTCTGCATTCAGACTCCATAGTTGTTTTTTCTTCCCCTTCCGCATACAGATGGTATTTTCTATAACAGTTTTGTTAGTATTGTCCTTGATTGCTGAACTATTGAGAGGAACTCATCCAACATAGTTGATCATCTCATAATGTTGCTGTAAATGTGTATAATGTTCTCCTGATTCTGATGAATTCCACTAGCACCACTTCTTGCAAGTCTTTCCAGGCTTTTCTAAAATCTGACCTCTCATGATTTCTTGCAAAACAACAGTACTCCATAATATTCATTTATCATAACTCGTTCAACAATTCCCTAATTGATGGACATTCTCTCGATTTCCAATTTTTTTGTCACTAGAAAAAGAGTTGTTACAATATTTATGTAATTGTAGGTACTTTCCACTTCTCTTTCATCTCTTTTGAATATAGACCTAGTAGTAGTAGTATTGAGAGTATGCACAGTTTTATTGTCCTTTGGATATAGTTCCTAATAGCTCTCCAGAAAGTTTAGAGTAGTTTGCAATTCTACCAATAGTGTATTAGTATCCCAATTTTCCCACATCCTCTTCAACATAGATCATTTTTTTTTGTCATTTTAGTTGATCTTATATGTTTGAGGTAGTACCTTTGAGCTGTTTTAATTTGCATTCTCTAATCAATAATGATTTGTAGCATTTGTTCATATGACGATAGATAGCTTTAATTTCGTCATCTGAGAACTGTTTCTTCATTTCATTTGACCATTTATCAATTATGTAATTACTTGTATTCTCCTAAACTTGAATGAGTTCTCTACTTTTCTTTAAGAAATAAATCATTTATCAGAAATATTAGTGATGAAAATTGTTATTCAGTTTATTGCATTCCTTCACATCTTGGTTACATTAGTTTTGTTTGTGCAAAATCATTTTAATTTAATATATTCAAAATATCCCTTTTGTACTCAATAATATTCATTATCTCTTCTATGGTCATCAACTTCTCTTCATTCCATAGATCTCAGAGATAGACTATTCCATGTTCTCCTAATTGGCTTATGGTCTCACCCTATATATCTAAATCCTGTACTCATTTAAACCTTATCTTGTTATAGGTTGCAACATGTTGGTCTACACCTAGTTTTGATGTATTTTCCCAATTTTTACCAGCAGTTTTTGTTAAATAATGAGTTCTTTATCCCAGAAGCTGGAGTCTTTTAATTTGTTAAACAGTAGATTACTATAGCCATTTACTACTATTTCTTTGGTACCTAATCTATTCTGCTGATCCATTTCTCTATTTCTTAGTCAGTACTAGACAGCTATGATGTATTCTGCTTCATAAAATAGTTTTAGATATGGTAAGGCTAGACCGTCTTCCTTTGATTTTTTTTTTTCATTAATACCCTTGATATTCTTGACTTTTAGTTCCCTCAGATGATTTTTTTTTCTAGCTCTGTAAAATAGTTTTTTTGGTAGTGTGATCAGTTTGGCTATGAATAAGTAATATAATTTACATAGAATTATCATTTTATTATATTAACTCGGCCTACTCATGAATAACTGAATTTTTTTCAATGAAAAATGATCTGTTAAAACATTCATATAGTTTCTGAGTAAGTTTGGAGAGTTAGATTACCAAGTATCTTTTCTTGTCTATAAATATTATTCTAACTCTTTCTGTCTCTTGCTGTTGTTGGACTTTGTTGGTAATATATAGAAATTCAAATGATTTATGACTTTATTTTACATCCTACTAATTTGCTAAAGTTGTCAATTGTTTGAAATAGTTTTATAGCTGATTTTCAAGTTTGCCATCATAGTATCAAAAAAAGAGTGAAAATTTGCATCCTCATTGCCTAATATAATTACTTCAATTTCTTTTTCTTTTATCATTGCTATTGCTAATTTTTCTAATATGATATTGAATAATAGTGATGCTAATGGACATCTTTGTTTGACTCCTGAACTTACTAGGAATGTTTCTAGTTTAGCACCATTACATAGCATACTTGCTGATAGGTTTAGATAGATTTTGTTAAGATATTTAAGAAAGCTTCATTTATTCCAGGGCTCTCTGATATTTATCCTACATAATTGAAGAAGACCATGAGATCAAGGTAGGTGATGTCACGACAATCACTAATTTTCATATGTTCAATTTTATTAATTTCTCATTAATAATTTTCATGTGTTCAATTTTACTAATTTCTCCTTTGATTTTCGGAAATTTGAATTGGAGATTTAATTGGAAATTTTTAATTTTAATTCCCTTCCCTTCCCTTGATTTCCATCTATGATTTGTTATTTGATCCCCTGAATCTTTAATATTAGGTTATTTAGTTTCCAATTAGTTTTAGGTTTATCTTTCCATAGCCCTTCATTGCATGAGTTTTTTTATATTATGAGCTGAAAAGGAGGCATTCAGTATTTCTGCCTTTTTGCACTTGATTATGAGGTTCTTTTTCTTTTAGGTTTTTTTTTGCAAGGCAAATGGGGTTAAGTGGCTTGCCCAAGACCACACAGCTAGGTAATTATTAAGTGTCTGAGACCGGATTTAAACCCAGGTACTTTTGACTCCAAGGCCGGTGTTTTATCCACTATGCCACCTAGCCACCCCGATTATGAGGTTCTTAAGTACTAATATAAGATTAATTATTGTATAGGTGCCATGTACTGTAGAATATATATATATATATATATATATATATATATATATATGTATGTATGTATGTATATATATGTATGTGTGTGTGTGTGTGTGTGTGAGAGAGAGAGAGAGAGAGAGAGAGAGAGAGAGAGAGAGAGAGAGAGAGAGAGAGAGAGAGAGAGAGATGAACTATGATGGACTTGTTCATTATGAAAGGAAATTCTAAATGACTTATGATGGAAAATACCATCCATATCCAAAGAGGAAACCGTTCAATTTAATTGCAGACCAAAGCTTACAATCTTTAATTTTCAAAAATTGTTGTTAGTATTATGTTATAATTTTCTCTCCAAGGTCTTTTTTCTTCCATTTTGATTTGATTCTTCTTTCACAACCTGATAAATATGAATTTCTGTTTATTAAAATTATACATGTAGAGCTTATATCAGATTGCTTTCTGTGAGGGGAAGAGGGGAAAAGGGGAGAGGGAGAAAAATATAAAACTCAAAACATTGAAAAGAATAATGTTTGACAAAAACTACTCTTTCATGTTTTAAAAAATATATAAACCCAAAGAGTCCAGGTATTGGGGATAAAACTCTCTTTTCGATAAAAACTGTTGGGGAAAATTGAAAGTTAGTACAGAAGAAATTTAGATTAGACCAACACCTCAAGATAAGATACAAATGGATATGGGATTTAGATATAAAAAATAATATTATAAGCAAACTAGAAGATCAAGGAGTAGTTTACCTGTCAGAATTATGGAATGGTAAGCAGTTTGTGACCAAGGAAGAGATAAAGAACAACATTCAAAACAAGCTAGATAATTTTGACTACATTAATTTAAAAAGCATTTGCACAGACAAAACCACTGTAACCAAGATCAAAAGAAATGTAGTAAATTGGGAAACATTTTTGCAGCTAGTATTACTGACAAAAGACTCATTTCTAAAATATACAGAGAACTGAGTCAAATTTTCCAAAACAACCAAGCCATTCCCCAATTGACAAAAGGTCAAAGGATATGCAAAGGCAATTTACAACTGAGGAAATCAAAGTAATCCATAGTCATATAAAAAATTGCTCCAAATCATTACTTATTAGAGAAATACAAATTAAAGCATCTCTAAGACACCATATCATACTTCACAGATTGGCTAATATGACCAGAAAGGATAATGATCTATGTTGGAAGGGATGTGGGAAATCTGGGACACTAATATATTGTTGTTGGATTATGAACTCATCCAACCTTTCTGGAGAGCAATATGATAATCATACCCTTTGACCCAACAATACTGCTACTGGGTCTATACCCTGAAGAGATGATAGAAAAGGCTAAAAACATCACTTGTACAAAAATATTTATAGCAGCTCTGTTTGTGGTGGCAAAAAATTGCAAATTAATGGAATGCAATGTCCTTCAATTGGAGAATGGCTTAACAAACTGTGGTATTTGTATGTCATAGAAGACTATTGTTCTATTAGAAATCAGGAGAGAGGTGAATTCAGGGTAGCCTGGATAGATTTGCATGAACTGATGCTGAATGAGATGAGCAGAACCAGAAAAGCATTGTACACCCTAACATGGGACTGATGATCAACCCTGATGGATTTGCTCATCCCTTCAGTGCAACAACCAGGGACAATTTTGAGCTATCTACTATGGATAATACCATCTGTATCCAGACAACAGATTATAGAATTTGAAAAAAGACCAAAGACTATTACTTCAAGTTAGGGAATAAAAGCTTTATATTATTATGTAATTTAACTATCTCATATTTTATTTTTCTTCCTTAAGGATATAATTTCTCTGTCATCACATTCAACTGAGATCAATGTATAACATGGAAACAATGTGAACACTAACAGAATGCCTTCTGTTAGGGGGGAGGGAAGCAAGAATGGGGGAAAATTTTAAAACTAAAACTAAATAAAATCTTTCTTTAAAAAATAAATTAAAATACTTTTAAAAAGAAAAAATAAAAAACAAATATATAAAAATATTAATAAAAACTGGATTTATATGCCAATTTATGGTACATATTTAAAATTGGTACATGTTTAAAACTGATATTACTTCATTGCTTATGGTACTTTTAAGGAAGATGTAATTTCTTTCTTATTCCTTTTAATGAGATCTATTTTTGTTTTATTTTTGTCTGAAATCAGAATTGTTTATCCTGCTTTTACCTTTACTTAAATTGAAGCATAATTTATACTTCTCCCTTTATCCTATGTGTATCTTTCTGTTACAAATGTAAGCAGTACATCTTAGGATTCTGGTTCTTAATCCACTCTGCTATCTGCTTCTCTTTTTATGGGAGAGTTCATTCCAATCATGTTTACATCTACGATTATTAATTCCATATTTTGCTTCATCTTCTCTTTCCTGTTTGTACTTTTTTTTACTTTAGTCTTATTCCTCCTCATCAATGTTTTGCTTCTTTCTATTGTCTCTCTCATCTGCCTTCTCCTCTTATGGCTTCCCCTTCCTTCTTCCTTGTAGGGAAGGATAAGTTTCAAAACCCAATTGAGAATCTATGTTATTCTCTCGCTGAGTCAAATTGTTGATAATAAGATGTGTGCAGTATTCACATTCTCCCTTCTCTTCCTCTACTATATTAGGTCTTTTTTGCTTCTTCATATGGTCTAATAGACTATGGGTTTGTAAGGAGAATGATGTGAGTGTAACAAAGGCAGTGTGTGGTGCAGAGTGCTGAACTAATCACAAACTCATCTTCTCCAAGCTAAATAATCATATTCAACTAAAGAAGAGGTCCCAAAGTGAAATTATTACCAGAAAAAATTTTCAAGAGATTAAAATGTCTCTTTGAGCAGGAACAGTGTGTAGCTAACTTGGAGGGACAGCTGGGTCAACACACAGATGGCAATTGGAGTAGAAAAAGAGTGGGCAGCTTTCAGAAATTTGGAATATAGTACTGAAAATGGGTCAGAATACTCACAAGTATCAAGCTGGTTTGATGAAAATGATCAGGAATACAGAACCTGCTGAATAAAAACTGATAACTTCATAAAGTTTATTAGCCCATCCATTCTAAGAAGGCAGAATTTAATTCTATCAAAAGAAAAGTCCAAGCAATGTTTAGAGAATTGCAGGACTCAACTCAATAAGAAGTCAGATGGAATTCAGTTTTATGCAGATAGTAACAATCTAAGGTGCTTTTATGATGTCCTCAAGGCTATTTACAGGCCAAAGACTTGTTGTGTATCTCAACTATTCTGTGCTGATGAAACCATATTGACTAACAATAGGGACATGATCCTAGAGAAATGGTTGAACAATTCCATAGTATTCTTCAGAGACCATCATCAATCAGTGCAGAAGCACTGACCATTTAGCTCAAGTTGAAGTCAATCAGTACCTATCTGAAGTTCCATTTGAAGAAGCTTTGAATGTTATTAGACTTCTTTAAAGTGGCAAAGCTCATGATGTTGATTCTCTTCCAGTTGAGATCTACAAGGTGGGGAGGGAGTCCATTGCACATTCTAAAGTTGATTGAAACTTTTCAGGTTATATGGCATGAAGAGGTTATCCCCCAAGAATTCAAGTATGCCTCCATTGTCCAGGGAACAGATTGTACTGTGATAATCACAGGAGTGTTTCTCTCTTAGTCATTGCTGAAAAGATTCTTGACAGGATTCTCCATAATATGTTGATCCTTCACGTGAAAGATGGTCAATTACCTGAGAGACAATATGGCTTCAGAAATGGTTGAGGAATAGTTGTTTTGATCTTTGCTGCCCAACAACTCCAAGAAAAATATCATAGCAGAACATAAAATCTACAATATTTGTAGATCTGACCAAGGCCTTTGATACATGACAGTGCATGGAAAATTATGTCCAAATTTGTTTGCCCAGAGAAATTTATCAATATTGATGACACTTTCATGATGACATGCTGCCCTGGGTTCTGGATAGTGGACAATGTTCTCAAGATTTCCAGGGCACCAATAGAGTGAAACAAGACTGTGTTCTTGCTTCTTTGTTTTTGAACAAGATGTTTTCAGTCATGTCTTCAAACACTTTCATTGAGAATACATACAGCATCAATGTCAGCTGCAGCATTAATGGTAAATTCTTAACTTGAAAAGGCTAAAAGTCAAGACCAAAGTGGATGGAGTGTTGGTGCAGTATAACCTCTTTATTGTAGATTAATGTACATTCAATGCAGCCTCCAAAGTTGAGATGCAGCAAAGTATGCATCAATTCTCTGTTTCTTGGGTTAATTTTGGCCTAACCAAGAAAACACAGGTGCTCCATCAGCCAGTACCACACCATCCAAATATGAAACCATTGGTTACAGCAAATGGAGAAGTTTTGAGTACTGTGGACAGGTTCACTTGGCAGTGTCCTTTCCAGGGAGGTATATATTGATAATGAGTCTGACATAAGCTTTGACAGAGCTATTTGCCAATATTTGAAAAGCTACAAAAGAAAATGTCAAAAAAGAGGTCTAACTATCATACTGAAGGTCTACAGAGCCATTGTGTTGTCCTTATTGCTGTTTGACTGTGAAACCTAGACAATACCAGCACCATGTAAAGAAATTTAATCACTTCTGTTTAAATTGTCTTAGGAAGATTCTGAAGATCATTTGGTAGGAGAAGAAAATCAGATACTGAGGTTCTTTCTTGAGCAAAACTGCCAAGTATTCCAACATTATCATAGAATGTGCAACTATAATGGGTAGGGCATGTTGAAAGAATGTCAGAAGTACGCTTGCAAAAAAAAAAACCCAAATCCCAAAAGACTATTTTATGGAGAATTTGCACAAGGAAAGAGCTCAAAAGGGGGTCAGAAGAAGTGAAACTGGTACACCCTGAAAGTCCTTCTTAAGAACTTTAGAACTGATTGTACAATATGGAGACATGGGCATAGGATTGCCCAGCATAACATGCCCTCATTAATGAGGTTGAAACGCTCTAAGAAGGAAGCAAAATTAAAGCAGCTGAAAGGAAATGTGACATCGGTAAATTTAGAGTAAGCAGCCTAGTAGTTCTCATGAACTATTTGTGCCCAATTTGTGGTAGAGCATTCTGAGACTGTATTGGTCTGATCTGCGCTATAGTTGGAAGCACTGTAATTTGTCTCAAACACAGTGATGTCATTCTGACCTCCTACTTAATGAAGGACAAGAAACAACAAATTATGTGCTATTCTTTATCATCTAATTCTTTTGCCTTTTTCCATGAAAATCATTTTTTTTAATGTTTTAACTGTTTTATACCTATCTTGTTCCCAGACCCCCCCCTCCAAGTACCCTGTCTTCTAGTAGTCCAGTAGAAATATAGCTCTCATGAGCTAAAACACCATTACATCATGATCAATTTATACCCACACCTTCTCTGTAATTATGCACTTACAATTATGTTCTTAGGAGAAATACAACTATCAAGCTTTACAAGTATTGTATGCCGATGTAGAGATTTAAACAAAATTTTTTATTTCTTTACCTTTTTATGCATCTCTTGACTCAGGCATTTAAAGATTGGATTTTCTGTTCAGTTCTGGTCTTTTTTAATAAGGTAAGTTTGAAAGTCTTTTATTTCATTGATAATCCATCTTTTCCTTGAAAGAATATGCTGAACTTTGCAGAGTAGTTGATTTTTTATTGTGATCTAAGCTCCTTTGATCCTAGAACATCATATTCCAGGCTCTCTGATCCATCAATGTTGAAAATAATCAGTACTACATGACACTGTGGTTCCCTGATATTTATGTTGCTTCTTCTTGGTTGCTTGAAATATTTTCTACTTTAACTGACAGTTCTGAAATTTGGTTACACTATTCCTTGGAGTTTTCATTTTGATATCTTTCTTTGAGTGATAGATGGATACTTTAAGGAATATTCTATCTTCTCATTCTAGGATTTTAGGGCAGTTTTCCAAGATAATATTCTGCAAGATATTATCCCAGTTCATTTTCTGATCATGGTTTTCAGGTAGAACAATAATTTGCAAAATATTGCTTCTGTATCTATTTTCCTAGTCTGTCATTTTTACTAAAAATTAATTTATATTTTCTTCTATTTTATGGCATTTGATTTTTTTTTTGGTGGGCTCTTAGTGTCTCATAGAATCATTAGTTTCAATTTGTCCAATTCTAATCTTTAGGGTTTTATTTTCTTCAGTTAGCTTTTGTATTTTCTTTTCCAATTGGTTAATTTTACTTTTAGAAGAGTTATTTATATTCCTACTTGATCATTTTTATTTTTAAAGGAGTTGATTATCCATTTGACTAATTTTACTTTTAAAGGTATTTTTTCTATCAATTTTTCATAATTTTCCTTCATGACTTTTCTTTTCTCAATTTACTTTCTTCCTTCCTTCTTTGTTATTTAGCATCCTTTTTTGAGCTCTTCCAAGGCTGTTTTTTAATTTGAGACCAATACATAAACTCTGCTGTAACTTAACATAGAGGCATTTTATCACTGCCTTTTTCATCTGAGATAGTATTTTTATTGTCCTTATAAACACATTAGCTTTTTATGGTCAGCATTCTTTTTGGTGTTTTGTTTTTGTTGGGGTTCTTTTGCATTTTGATAGTTAAGCTCTTCTCCTGGGAGGGAGAAGTTTTTTTGTGTTGGGGTCAGGCTCTAGTCCCTGACTTTATGCTCTAGTCTTTCTGCTATTCATGGCTTATTCCTGTTATCAGAGTAGCTCAACCCAATCTTGCCTGTTGCACCAGCATTCCTGAACTCAAATATTGCTTTTCCAGGTAGAATCAGGACTCTCAATGCTAGTCTGTGCCCCTGCTAAAAGACTTCCATTGACTTTGCGGCTCTTCCACCTTTGATGGGCTACATAACATTTTTACCCATATGTAATAGACTTGTCCTTTCTTTTTCCTTGAAGATATATATCCTTTTCCTTTTTTTTCTTTGTCATCTCCTCTGGAATATAGATCTACTAATAGCATTGCTAGGTCAATGGTCATTCACAGTTTTACAGCTCTTTGGGCTAATTGGATCATGTACCCACTCCTCCAACAGTGCATTAAATGACTAGTTTCTTAACATTCCTACTATTGTGTGTCACTTTCTCTTTCCGTTCTCTTAGTCAATCCTATGTGTAGTACCTCTGAATTTTTCTTATTTGCATCACTGCAATCAATAATGGGTTTGGACAGGTGTTTTTTAATATGGACATAGCATTGATAATCTCATCTGAAAACTGATTTTGATAATTTTTTGAATTAGGGAATGGTTCTTACTTTTATGAATGTGTCTCACTTATCTAAGTTTGAGAAATAAGGTTTTTTATTATAGAAATTAGTTTCAAATATTTTTTCTCACAGTTACTATTGGTAACTGTATTTCCCTCCATCCTATTCCTTCCATCCACATTTATTCTATCCTCTCTCTTTATCCTTTCACCCCATCCCTCCTCAAAGGTGCTTTACATCTGACTACGCTCTCCCATAATCTTCCCTCCCTTCTCTAACTCCCCCACTCATTCTGACATCCCCTTTCCCTCTTACTCTCCTCTAAGTTAAAATAAATTTCTATACCTAATTGAGTGCATATGTTATTTATTCTTGAGGCCAATTTCTGTGAGAGTAAGGCTCATTCACTCCAGCTCAACTTCCCCCCACTCCTACTCCAAAGCAAAAGCTTTTTTTTTTCTTGCCTATTTTATGGGAAATACCTTGCCCCATTTTTTCTCTTTCACTTTCTCCAACTACAACCTCTCTTAGTCCTTAACTCTGTATTGCAATATATTACTCCTTCATATTCAATTTCCACTTTTGCCATATCTATATATATGATCTTTCCAATTGCCCTAATAAATGAAAAAGTTCATGAGTTATCAGTATCATCTTTCTATAAAGGGATATAGGCATTTCAACTTCATAGAGTCCCGTATTATTTCCCTTTACAGTTAACCAGGGTTATGATACACTTGAGTCTCAAATGTAAAGTTCAAATTTTTTGTTCAGCTCTGGTATTTTCATCAGGAAAGTTCGAAAGTTCCCTATTTCAATGAATCTTTCTGCATGAAGGATTATGCTCAATTTGCTGGGTGTTTATTATCCAATCTATTTTGCCTTCTGGTTTACCATATTCCAATACCTATGGTCCATTAAAGTAGAAGTTGGCAAATCTTATGTTATCCTGACTCTGACTCCACAATAATTGAATGGCCTCTTTCTGACTAACTACTTTTAATATTTTTTCTGTGACATTAGAGCTCTGAAATTTGACTATAATTTTCCTGGCAGGTTTCATTTTGAAAACTTTTAAATTATTTTTTTATTTTTATTATTACAATAATCTTATTAAAAGAGTAAACATGATCTCCCCTCTTCCCCCCTCCAAGAACAGTGAGAGAGAAAAAAATGTACTTCAGTCTGTGTTCAGATTCCAATGGTTCTTTCTCTGGAATGAGTAGCTTTCTTCATCATAAATCCACCAGAGAAGTTGCTTCAATTTTCTCTCATAGTTGCTATTACAAGCTGTATTTCCTTCCATTCTATTCCTCCCCACTCTCAATAATTCTATTCTCTCTCTCTCTCTCTCTCTCTCTCTCTCTCTCTCTCTCTCTCTCTCTCTCTCTCTCTCTCTCTCCTTTCATCCTATCCCTGTCCAAAAGTGTGCTGTTTCTTAGTTCCCTCTCGCACAATCATCCCTCTCTTCTATCACCTATTCTCCCCTTCCTTCCACCCATTCCCCCTTATCCTATCCCTTTCTTCTTATATTTCTCTAAGGCTAAGATATATTTCTATACCCTATTGAGTGTGTATGCTATTTCCTCTCTGAGCTATTTCTGATGAGAATGAAGGCTCCTCATTCCCTCTTGCCTCCCCCATTCCACTCCATTGAAAAAGTTTTTTCTTGACTCTTATGTGAAATATCTTACCCCTTTTTCTTCTCCTTTCTCTTACTCCCAGTACTTTCCTTTAGCACCCATTGACTCAATCTTTTCACTATATTATACCGTTATATCCACTCCTTCCTGTGCCCTGTGTTTATATGCTCCTTTTAACAGCTCTTAAACATGAGAAAGTTCATATGAGTTATCAATATCTTCTTCACATGCAGGAATACAAACAGTTCATGATCATTAAATTTCTCCTAGTTAGTCCTTGTCCAATCCCAAAGTTTTGTACTTTCTGTTCAGCTCTGGTTGTTTCAATAGGAAAGTTTGAAAGTCCCCTGTTTCATTGAAAATTCATCTTTTCCCCTGAAAGAAGATGTTCAGTTTTACTGGGTAGTTGATTCTTGGTTGTAAACCAAGATCTTTTGCCTTCTGGAATATCATAATCCAATTATTATGAGCCCTTAATGTAGATGCTGCCAGATCCTGTGTATTCCTGACTCTAGAGCCATGGTGGTTGAATTGTTTGTTTCTGGCAGAGTTTAGTATTTTCTCTTTGACTTGGGAGTTTTGCAATTTGGCTATAATATTTTTGGAAGTTTTTCTTTGGGTATTAGTTCTTGAAATATGAAGTCTAGCTTCTTTTCCTGGTCGTGACTTTCAGTTAGCCCAATAATTTTTAAATTATATCTTCTGGATCTGTTTCTGAGGTTGGTATTTTCAATGAGATATTTCACCTATTCTTCTAATTTTTGACTTTTTTGGAAGAATTTTATTTATTCCTCATTTCTTGCAAAGTCATTAGCTTCCTTTAGTTCCATTTTACATTTGAAGGTGTTATTTTCTTCAGAGAGCTTTTTAATATCCTTTTCTAGCTGGCCAATTCTGCTTTTTAAGGCATTCTTCTCCTAATTTGCCTTTTGTTTTGATTATTTTTCACTTGGCCTAAACTGGTTTTTAACATTATTTTCTTCAGTATTTTTGGTATTTCTTTCACCAAGATACTGATTTTGTTTTCATGATTTACCTGCATTTCTTCTCCCAATTTTTCCTCCATTCCCCTTAATTGCTTTTCAAAGTCTTTTTTGAGCTCATCCATAGCCTGAGCCCACTTTCTATTTCTCTTAGAGGCTTTGGATACAGAAATTTCAAGTTTGTTGTCTTTTTTTTAAGGTTGTTGCAAGGCAGTGGGGTTAAGTGGCTTGCCCAAGGCCATACAGCTGGGTCATTATTAAGTGTCTGAGCCCAGATTTGAACTAGGGTACTCTTGACTCCAGGGCTGGTGCTCTATCTACTGTTCCGTATAGCCACCCCAGTTTATTGTCTTCTCAATCTTCCATTACTTCCAAAGTAATTTTCTATGGTTATATTCACCTTTTTCTTTTGTTTGCTCATTTCCTCAGCCTAAAACTAATTTACCACACTTCCAAGGATTTGGGGGGGTTGGGACCCCCCACACACACTGGGACATTTATTCCTTCAAAGTCTTAGGCTCTCTTTCCAGTGCTTTGATATGTAGATGACTGCAAGTGCTCCCATCTTCCCGGTACCTGTGAGGAGGGTCCCTGCTTGGCTACCTTAGTATGGAAACCCAAACAACAACCTGGATCTGAATGTAGGCAAACAGCAGAGTCCTGCCCCAGGGAGAGCAGAAAGATTTCTACAATCTCCCTCTACCCCCTTACCATCTGTGGACAGCAGGCTGGCTTCCCAATTCTCACTGCCAAGTTCTCACCACAGGGGTGTTCTGAGGCTGGTGTTCCTACCCTCTGGTGCAGCAGAGTTCTCTCATCATGCTTCAAGTTGTTCCTGGTGATCCTTGTGTTGTACTGCCACCATAGCTTTTTTCCAACCCCCAGTGCTGGTGAAGCGCACCTTTCCCGCAGAACTTCTAAATTGTCTTGGACCGGGGAATTACATTAATCAGTCTTTCTTGGGGTTCTGGCCCTCTAATTTTGACTAGATTCTTAATTTGATGACTTTTGGAGTTTTGTGGGTAACAAGTTTCAGGGGAAATCCTATATTCACAGCACCATCTTGGCTTCACCTTGAGATCTCTTTTAGAAGGAAATTGGTGCATACTTCCAATTTCTATTTTAGTCTATGGTTCTAGAATATCGATTTTCTTGATAATTTCTTGAAAAATAACATCTAGGCTCTTTTATTCATCATGGTTTTTCAATAGTCCAATATTTTTAAAATTATCTGTCTTGGATCTCTTTTTCATGGTAGTTATTTTTTCCAATGAGATATTTCATATTTTCTTCTAGTTTTTCATTCTTTGACTTTTGCTTTATTGTTTCCTTTCCTTTGTTCCCCTCTATATTATAAGGAATAACATTCTTCAGTAAGTTTTTGTATATCCTTTTCCATTTGGTCAATTCTGCTTTTTAAGACATTTATTTCATATTGGACCTTTTTTTTTAAATTTTTGTTCATTATGGTTGCTAAGATGCCACTTTCTTTAGTATTTTTCCTGTTGCCACTAAACTTCCAATTCAGTTTTCATGATTTTTATACATCACTCTCATTTTCCTTGTCAATTTTTACTCTACCTCCCTTATTTCATTTTCAAAATCCATTATTAGTTCTTCCAAGGCCTGAGAACAATTCATATTTTCTTGGAGGCTTGGAATGCAGGAACTTTGACTTTGTTATCTTCTGGTGTGTGTTTTGATCCTTTTTATTACCGTACTAACTGTCTATGGTCAGAGTTTTTCTATTGTTTGCTCATTTTTGAAGTCTATGACTTTATTTGTACACTATCTTATGTTAGGGCTTTGCTTCCAGGTTGGGCCATGCACTGTACCAAGCTTCTGGATGTTTTTACAACTGTTTCCAGGGACCTGCAAGTTTTCAGTTCTTCCAAGGTGTTATGATCTAAGGCAATGTATTTACTACTCAGCTGGTCTTGGATCTTGTCTGTAGGTGACCACAAACATTCTTTTCTCTCCTGCTTCCCATTCAATAGCAAGTTTTTAATGATAATTTCCTCCTCTTCCTGGAATGGGGAATCTAGAATTATGACCCAGATCAAAGTACAGACAAAGCAATAAGAGTCTTGTTTCAGTGATATGAGAGACTCCTATAATTTCCATATGAGCTACTTACCCTCTGTGGACTGAGAGAACTCCAGAATCAGCTGTCCTTGTTATTTCAGTGTCTCCAAAAGACAGCTCCTAGTTGGTTGTTGTCTGGGTTGCATTGCTGAGCCCTGCACTGGCCTATACCACCCCAGTGTGACACATTTTCCTGTTGACCTTCCCAAGTTATCCTAGGCAATCTTTGGGCTGAATGATCTGGAAACTTCCAGTGCGGCCACTAACCTAGTCACTCAACTGTCTGTTCATAGATTTCTGGGGTCACCTTGCTTCATTATAACTGTGCTGCACTATGCTCCTCTCTTATCCTGATGCTGCAGACCCTTCCCACCAATCTTCCAAGTTTTTTTGGATTAGAAAATCACTTCACTCCATCTTTTCTTTTTTAAAGTAAACCAATCATTTTATTTTCCTCTTATCAATTCAAGAATTTTCATGAACATATAGCTCTTTATATGGACTTTGGAGGTGGTCTAGAGGCTAGTACCTGCTGGGCTGAAGCAGGGTAAGGGTGCTCAATCCTTCTGTGCTTCCTCACTACCTTGCTGTTGATCTCACAGCTCACACAGTAATGCAGTTTCACATACAGCTTGAGTAGCACATAGGAATTGAAAATGCTGCCCTTGGAGATTTCCCTGATGTCCATGGCTTCCATGATATTGTGGAGGATGAACTTCTTGATGGTCATGTCCTAGGGCATGGAACACACATATAGTTGGTGCAGTGGATGGGATGCATTAGGTGTTGATTGTTCCTCCTCTTCTTGGTCAACTTGTAAGATAGGAACAGAAAAAGGATCAACTATTTGTGGGACTGCCACTGTAGAATTTGTTTGCAGTAATTATTTAAAGGTATTTGGAGTGCTATGGGAGAGAGCTCAGGTGAATTACCACCTTTACTCTGCCATCTTGGCTTCTCTGAATCAGACCTTTTCTGAAGTTCCTCCATGATGTCTTGAATTGAGGACTTGTTTCCATATTCTTTTTATGTGTTCTGTCACTTTGGAATCTGTTTAGAGGTTTTATTTAAAGTTATTACAGGAAAAGTTTGCTCTATCTTGTTCCACCCCAGGAAGTCTCAATAAATAAATTTTTCACAAACATTTCCCAGAATGACACAATTTCAATTTGAGGAACTCACATTAACCTTTGAAAGTAAGTTTTTGCACCATTGTATTTACTTTATTTAACTGAGTTTATTTTTCTTGTATTTTACAAAAAAAAATAAATTTATAGCATGCTTGAAGTTCTATTGTACCAGTTAGCTAAGTGATGTAGTAGATAAGGAGCTGTACCTAGAGTTAGAAAAATCTGAATTAAAATCTAGTTCCAGTCACTTAATGTGATCTTGGGAAACCTAGTCAACCTTTGTTTGTATCAGGTAGTTCAATTGTAAAATATAGTTAATGAAAAGCACATATGTCTTAGAGTTGTTGTAAGATTAAAATGAGATAATATTTGTAAAGCATTTGGCACAATGCCTGCAAAATAATAGATTCTATATAAATGTTAGATGTAATTCTTCTTGTAGCTAAAGTATTCAAAAAATCCAACAATTATATTATGTCCTCTTATGGGTAAACGCCTTTGCTACATACAGAGGATTCCAAGAAATAATTGTTGCCTCATGGAGCTTACATTCTGCTGGGGAGAGTTTTTATGAATGTCAACAACGTGTTTTATTTGGTCTCAGAAGTTTCCAAGACAGTATAATCACATAGCTGGCTCATTAAAGTTTCATCGTTAAACATGTACATAACCTGGGAGAGAAAATCTGTTGTTTTCCTTCCTAGACACAAAAATCTTTATCATAGTGCCAAAGAAAGATAAGCTTTAAGGGAATAACTTTAAATAAATCTACAAGTGCATTAAATAAAGATGAATGTAGGCAATACCAAGAAACTAAACTTAAATGGCAGGTGAAAATGGTTCATACTAAAGAAATGAGGTAAACTTCACCCCCAAAAATTGAAGATGAAAAATTAAATGCTTTTTTTTAATTTGGAATTTAAAGTTTCACTTGAAGCAAGAAAGCAGGGAGACTTACATAGGGAGAGCAAAATTAACTGAACAGATGCTAATTATTCAGCATGCTTTTCCTACTGAGATCAAATGAATTATAGTTCTACTTTCAGTCCCTCAAATTAAGCTAAGAATATGTTTGGCTAATAGTGACCTAAGCAGGCTGAAATTTCCTTGGAATAGAATTCACATTTTCCCTGAATTAAGTAAATAATTCATTCACAATCACAATAAAAACTTGAACGTTTAGTTAAATGACTCCTTTTTTCTGAAGATTTTTGAACAAAGGGAAATTGATCTCTTTGAATGATGCGAACAGTATGAACTGGTCATTTTTGAATATTTTGCAACAGGGTTAAATAGCTTTGGGAAGTAAGCAAAAAGTGTGTTTATTTTCTCATATACTGGATATACTCTATTCCTAGGAGCCCAACATTTATGAGCCTTCCTAATTTCCTCATTACTATATGGAGGTTATTTTGTAGTCTTAATTACTTTCTTAAATTTACCTCTAATACCAATCATACAGCTTAGTAACATAAAAAGAATGAGATGAAAAAAGTGGAAGAGACACCTAAGTGCCCAGAGTCTAAATATGTTAAAATGACTCTGTCTCTTTATATGTAAAATGAGGGGAATTGGATCAGATGGCTCCAATGTCCCTTCCAGTTCTAATATTATTCAACAATCCTATGAACTGATACTTTGAATTAAAAAAGAGTAAATAAAAGAACAAAACATGAATAGAAACAATGAAAAAGAAAATCAAAAGAAACAGATATTGAGGGAGGTTGAATTAGGACTAAGGAGAGATGAAACTGGCATGACTCAATATTTATTTTTTATTTGAAGTCTTTCCTAAATTGCTAAAAGGTATGTCAAATTCTGCATATCTTTACTTTATAGTCTAAAGTGCTTTGGAAGGACTAATTCTTTTTTTTTTTAATTTTTTTTAGTTTTTTGCAAGGCAATGGGGGGGGGGTTAAGTGGCTTGCCCAAGGCTAAACAGCTAGGTAATTAGAAAGTGTCTGAGGTCGAATTTGAACCCAGGTACTCCTGACTCCAGGACCAGTGCTCTATACACACTGCACTACTTAGCCACCACTTGGAAGGACTATTTCAATTCAGAATTAACAATATGATGAATACTATTTTAGTTGTCTAGGTAGCTACTATTTATGTTGAAGATATTCATAAAAATCTGGATAATTTAGTTAGAGATTTTCTTCCAGATTCTAATGGATATCACAACAGTACTTGGTTTTTCATTAGACAGTGCTATGCATTGTTTTTTTCCTAGAATTTTTGTTTTGTTTTTCATTTCAAGAAAATCCTTTATGAGAAAGACCTACTTTTAGATGGTTATATCTCTGTTTATATAATTAGGTATTATTTTTTTGGTGAATCAAGTCTCTGCAGGTTCTGTTGTAATGAAGGAGTTTAATATCTTACATAATAATTACTGAGGCAACTTCTAAATGTATTCTTCTCTTATCCACCCACAATTAGCTGGTATCTATAACATTTAGAATATTAAATGCTGTGAGTTATATTTCTTTTTGCTTTCTTTCAAATTAGTAGTTCTCAGCCTTTTTTGTGATGTCTTTCTTTTTCTCTATCAAAACCATCTCAAGGAAAAATATAATCTTCTTTTTAATTTTTCATATAAAATTTAATTGTGTCCCTCTCCAGCTGGAAGTTCCATTTAAAACATCCTATCAAATTAAGAATCAGACTTTAATTTAATTAGTGATCAAAGACAGAAGGTATGCTGTGTGTTGTACTTTATTTTGGGGAAGAGGTTTGTACATTGACTTTCTTGTCACTTCTGAAGTAATCAAGTTTTCAACTTCTCTTCATATATGGAAGACAAGATATTAATGTATATTATTATTTTTATTATACAAAATAATGTTGTCATACTTACGAAACAATAATAGTATTTTATTTTGCCAGAACTCTGGTAACTTTAGTGTAGCAGTCTCCTGGTGAGGAATTATTTCTAAAATATAGAAGGACACCTTTCTGAAACGTCTAGTCTTAGCTGCTTGAGGAACTTAGAGGTTAATGATTTACCCTTGGTGATATTACCTATACATTTTGAATATAGTACTTGAACCCAAATCTTTGTGATTTAAGGTCAGCGTCAATGTACTGAATCAGGAATTTCACCATAAAAAGAGCTGCCATGAATATTTTGGAACGTGTAGGACTTTTCACATGTTTTATGATTTCTTCAGATTAGAAGCCTATTATTGTTATTGTTGGGTCAAATGGTATGATCACTTTCAGTATAGTTCCATATTGCTCTCCAAAATATTTGGATTAGTTTCCAACTCCACCAGCAGAGCATTAATGTCCCAACCCTCCCATAATCTTTCCAACATTGATAGTTTTCCCTTTTGGTCATCTTAAACAATCTGATAGATATGACATAGTACCCCATAGTTATTTGAATTTGCATTGTTAAATTCAATAACAATTTGCATAATTTTTATATTTTTACATGTAACTTTCATTACTTCATTTGGAAACTGCCTGTTCATATCCTTTAACCATTTATCAATAGGGGAATGACTAACAACCTTTTGATTTTTGATTTAATTCTTAATATATATTAGAAAAATGAGATCTTTATTAGAATCCCTCCTATGAAAATTGTTTCCCAGCTTTCTGTTTTCATTTTAATCTTGCAGAATTGGCTTTATTAATGCAAAAACTTTAATTTACTATATTAAATCTATTTTGCATTATATAATTTTTCTGTTTTTTTATTTGATCATAAAATTCTCTCCTTTCCATAGATTTAACAGATAGAGAATTTCATTATCTGATACTGGTCTATGGTATAGCTCTTTAGATCTAAATCCTATACCCATTTTGACCATATATTGCTAGGGGGTGTGAGATGTGGGTCTTTGCCTAGATTTTCTTACTGTTTTCCAGTTTTCTCAACAGTTTTTATTCCAGAATCTAATGTCTTTGATTTTGTCAAGCAATACATTACTATAGTTGTTTACTATTGTTTCTTTTGTATCTGACTAACATACTTTTAGATCTGGTAAAACTGTTGACCTTTTTCTTCTTCAGTTACTTGACCTTTTTGTTCCAGATATCTAGAGGAGGAACTTTAGAGTTTCAAAGAAGACCAAAGTTTACTATCTTCAATTTTTAAGTCATCTTATGCATCATACAATTGTGATTCCTCTCTAATGTTTTCTTTCTTCGGTTTGGATTTCATTTTTTTCTCAAAACATGATCAGTATGGATATATCGTATAACATAGTTATAAATGTAGAGCCTGTACCAAATTGCTTTCTGTCAAGGAGAGGGAAGAGAGAAGGGAGAGTGAGAAAAAAGAAAAACACAAAACTTTGCAAAAAAAAAAGATTGATAAAAACTACTTTTCCAGGTAGTTGGAAAAACAAACAAATGAAATATAAAAGAAACACTGCTTTGCTGCATCCCATAAATTTTGATATGATGTCTCATTGTTATCATTTTTATTGGATGAAATAGTTGATTATGTCTTTGATAAGCTGTTTGATTCACTCATTCTTTAAACATGTTATTAAATTTCCAATAAATTTTTGGTTTATCTTTCCTTTATTACATGTAATTTTATTACATCATTATTACATTATTACTTTATCACATTATAGCCTAGACCATGGTCAATTTTGATTCAGATGCCCCATTCAGTTTTTTGCAGAGGTATATCATATCTAAGTTTTCTAAGATTTTATTTACCTTCTTATCTTAATCCTTATTTATTTTTGCTGTCTTTGTTTTGTTGAAATTCATTCAGCTTCTCCTCTAAGAATTTGGACACTATATCATTTGAACATCTATGTTTAAAAGTGATATAACTTCATTGTCTATGGTGACTTTTAAGAAGAGTTAGTTTCCTTCCTTATTGCTTTTGATGAGAACTGTTTTTGCCTTTGCTTTGTCTGAGATAATGATTGCTGATTTTCTTTTACTTTCACTGAAGCATAATTTCTTTTGTTCTCGCCTTTAACGAATACCATATAATATATCCTTCTGCTTCAAATGCTTTTCTTTTGAACAAAATTGTAGGATTCTGATTTTAATTCATTTTGCTATCTGTTTCTGTTTTATGGGAGAATTCATCCCATTCACATTTACAGTTAAGATTACTAATTCTGCATGTCCTTCCAAGTTGATTTTTCTATTTCCTTTCCTCTTTTTCCTCCTCACCAAGGTTTTGCTCCTTTTTTTCTTTTCCTTTAAATTTTAACTTCAACTTTACATTCATTTTTACCTTCACCTTCCTTTTTATCAGGCCCACCTTCCCTTTTCTTTCCTTCCCCTCTACTTCCCTGGAGAATATGAGAGATTTTTAAACTCAATTGGGAATGTGTGTTATTCCCACTCAGGATATAATCTATTGAATACATTTACTGAGAATTCACAGTCTTTCCCTCTGCGATAATAAGTCTTTGTGCCTTTTCACCTGGTATGATTTACTCTGAGTATATTTATCCACTAGCCCAGTCTTCTCTTAGAATAGTCCTTTTTGTGTTTTTATTGTTTTTACCCTGTCTTGTACTTACCACCCCTTTGTTAAAATATACTCCTTTTATCTATCATGATAGAAGTACTAGTCTCAAAAGTTGTTTGATTGGTGGCTTGATTTATTGATAAGTGTCATTGCCTCTTACACATTAAGTCCCCACCCCTCTTCTTTCTCATTAGAAATACAGTTCTCAAGTGATAAATTACATCACAATTGCAATCACTTTATATCTTACCCTCTCTTCAAGCACCCTCCATGGACAATACAATTCTCATGCACTAAAGATAAATCATTTCATGACCCATTTATACTACCCCAAGCCAATTCTCTCCTACTGTAGACAATCAAAATCTCTTCATGATATTTTCATGTCCAATTCCTCTAAGTACATTCTCTCTCTTCTTCAAGATAGTACTTTAAACCATAGCACTACAATCCTATCCAAACAAATTATCTGGCAAACTCTTTCCCTCTGTCCCTTTAGCATCTCAACCAAAAACCATCATTAACCAAACTATATATTAAGGCAAGATCACTTCCTAATCTCTTTGTGTCCAGTCCTTCTAAGTATGCTCCCACCCTCTGCCCCTATTGTACTACAATTCTCCTTAACTTATGTATCTAGTAAAGTAAGGTCACTTATGAGTTAATTATGTATATACTCTCTAAGTACTATAGGTACTGGGACACCATATAGTCTCTCTTTAAAAAAAAAGATTGCAAAGTATGGGAGACAGGTATATAAGGTAAATTGTGATCCTCCAGCATAGGGAGCCTCATCAGAGAAAGTAGTGAACTCTATGAGCAAGGCAGAATTAAGGAAAGGGGAGATTCATAAATTTAGACTACTCACCCCAGGTGTTCACCTGCATCTTTGTATCCAACCTGTGATGTTGGATTTTGGTCTGATCAGCCAGAACTGGGCATACTGTAATGATGTCATTTTGCTCTTCTTCAATAATATAGGATAAGAATCAATCATACCCATATCCTCTAAGGGTAATCCCTTAAACTATATTCAAACTTTAACTATCCTAAGAGTAATAAAATTCTCAAGAGTAACAATTATTATCTTCCCTTGTAGATATGTATGCTATCTAATGTTCTTGACTCCCATTTGTATTTTCCTGCCTTTCCATTTACCTTTTCATTCATCTCTTGAGTCTTGAATTTGAAGATAGAAATTTCTGTTCAGTTTTCATCTTTTTATAAAAATATTGGAAGTATTCTATTTCATTGAAAATCCATCTTTTGGGGCAGCTAGGTAGCATAGTGGATAGAGCACAAGCCCTAGAGTCAGAAGGACCTGAGTTCAAACATGGTCTCAGATACTTAATAATTACCTAGCTGTGTGACCTTGGGCAAGTCACTTTACCCCATCGCCTTGCAAAAAACAAGCAAAAAACCCATCTTTTCCTTAGACATAATATGTTGAATTTTTCAGGTAGTAAATTCTTGGTTGCAATCCCAGATCCTTTGCCATCTGAAATATCATATTCCAGGCTCTCTAATCCTTTAATATTCAAATTATTAAGTCCTAGGCAATTCTGATTATGCTTCGTTTATATTTAAATTACTTCTTTTTGACTGCTTGCATTATTTTCTCTTTTATTTCAGAATTCTTGAATTTGACTATGATAATCCTTGGAATTTTTATCCTGGAATCTCCTTCTGGAGGTATTCTGTGTATTCTTTCAAGGACTATTTTGCCTTCTAGAGCTAGCATATTGGGACAGTTTCTGCTGATAATTTCCTGAAAGGTATTTTCCAGACTCTTTTTTTTTTATCTATGCTTTCTAGTAGGCCAATAATTTGCAAATTATTTCTTCTAGGTCTATTTTTCAGATCATTTGCTTTTTTCCTTCATTTTTTTGTTTTTGTTTTTAGGTTTTTATAAGACAATGGGGTTAAGTGGCTTGCCGAAGGCCACACAGAAAGGTAATTATTAAGTGTCTGAGGTCGGATTTGAACTCAGGTCCTCTGGACTCCAGGGCCAGTGTTCTATTCACTGCACGATCTAGCCATCCCCATTTTTTGTTTGATTGAATCTTGTTGTCTCATAGATTTATTTGTCCAATTCTAATTTTTAGTGTTTTCTTTACTTCATTAGTTTTTGTGTTACCTTTTCAAGTTGGTTAATTTGACTTTTTACCAAGGCACATTCCCTTTCCAGTTGGTCTATTTAGATTTTAGATGAGCTGCACTAATTTTCCTGTTGCTCAATTTTATTTTTTGAATAGTTGAATTCCTTTTCCATTGATTATTTTTACTTTTAAAGGAGTTGATTTTTTTGTTCAATTTTTTCATAATTATCCATCCTGCTTGGATTTCATTTCTTATTTCCTTTTTTTCTTCTTCCTTTCTCCTTGAAGTTTTAAAAATCTTTTTTAAAGCTCTTCTATGAGGCTTTGGATTTGAATCCATTAAGTAGACTCCTTTGAGACTTCCCAAGTAGATAACTTGCCACAGCTTCATCTTCTGAGTTGGAAGTTTTATCATTTCTAGTTGCATAGTAACTTTCTACAGTTAGTGCTCTTTTTTTGTTCATTTGTTTTGGTTTTTTTTCTCATTTCAATTGTTGAGATCTCTTCTGAAGAACAGGGAGCATAGTTCAAGGCTTTTTGTGCTGGGACTGGGTCTGATCCCATGCTTATCACTTGCCAAGATGTTGCCTTTGCAGCTCAGTCATTGTCTGTGTGGAGGTCTCTTTCCCCCTTTATGTCCAGGCTCTGCTTCTGCAATTGGTGGTTCCTAATCCATTCCTGTCTATTTCCTCTGTGTCCTTAGGGTTCAGTATTTGTTTGGGAATGAGACTCATCAGCCTGCTGACTAGCAGTTGGGAGCTAGGCTACACTGAGATTTGAAAACCTCCTGGCCTTCCCACTCTCTTGTCCAGTTGGGCTTTATTTTCCCCTTTCCTCTGATGAGACAGAACTTCACTGAAGATTCTCCATTATTACTACAATTGAAAATTTTTTTCCACCAGTGTGTGTGTGTGTGGGGGGGGGGATCTGTCTATGTCTATGTAGAAGTTTCATTTAACAGAGTGTAGAGAAAATCTCTGGGAGTGGTCTAACTTTAAACCACCAACTTTACTCTGTCCCATTCATTATTGCTCAAACTCTGTGAAGCAAATTCTGAACATGTATTTATTTGTTTCATAGAGATGGTGAAATTATGTGTTAAAAACATATAATTTTCGATCCAAATCATATAGCAATTCATTTTTTACATGTAATTGGGAAATATTTAATGAAATAAATTATAATGTATTTTATAAAGAAAGAATAGACAGAAAAAGATCTAGCTGTGTGACTCTGAGTCCATTCCCTTCCTTTATGACAACAGGGTTGAATAAATAATCTCTAATATACTCTTCCAATTCTAACATGAACAGTTTATGACAGTGTCTTCTGTAATTATGTTGATATTAACTCTATAATTTACTTAGAATCCTCTGAACATTCGCTTGACAGATGAAAATTATTTAGAAAAATAAAACCAAAAACAAAAACTAAATGGTCCAACTCAGTTGGTCTATTTGCTGCTCCTTATATGACACTTAATAACTGAATAGACCTTGCCTCAGTCAAACTGAGATCTATGAAATGATCTGTACTACCAGGACCATCTCCAGTTATCTTGATACATATCTGGTCACTGGATGGAGAAAGTGAGGTGGATGATTTAGCACAGTCCCCCTTCATTCAAATCCAATTCTGGTGCATGTCATGGTAGTACTTCCCTAATGTCATGGTCCTTTTCTTAAAAAATATTTTATTTATTTTGAGTTTTATGATTTTTCCCCTAATCTTGCTTCCATCCCCCCACAGCCCACAGAAGGCAGTGTGTTAGTCTTTACCTTGTTTCCATGATATACATTTATATAAGTTGAAGGTGGTGAGAGAGAAATCATATCCTTAAAGGGAAAAAGTACAAGAGATAGCAAAATTACATAATAAGATAAAGTGTTTTTTTAATTAAAGGTAATATTCTTTGATCTTTGTTCAAACTCCACAATTATTTCTCTGGATACAATGGTATTCTCCATCACAGATAGTACAAAATTCTCCCTAATTGTTCCACTGAAGGAATGAGTATGTCTATCAAGGTTGGTCATCACTCCCATGTTGCTGTTAGGGTGTACAATGTTTTTTCTGGTTCTGCTTAATTCACTCAGCATCAGTTCATGCAAATCATTCCAGGCTTTCCGAATTTCCATCCTTCCTGGTTTATGAAAGAACAATAGTGTTCCATAACATACATATACTGCAGTTTATTAATCCATTTGCCAATTGAAGGACATTCAATTAATTTCCAATTCATTGCCACCACAAACAGGGCTGTTATGAATATTTCGTACAAGTGATGCTTTTACCCTTTTGCATGAACTCTTCAGGGCATAGACCCTGTAGTGGTATTGCTGGATCAAAGGGTATGCTCATTTTTATTGCTTTTTGAGCATAATTCCAGAATGCTCTCCAGAAAGGTTGAATGAGTTTGCTGCTTGATCAACAATGCATTAGTGCCCCAGATTTCCCACATACCTTCCAACATTGATCATTGTCCTTTCAGGTCATATTGGCTAGTCTGAGAGGTGCGAGGTGGTATCTCAGAGATGCTTTAATTTGCATTTCTCTAATAAGTAATGATTTAGAGCAATTTTTCATATAACTTTGGATTGCTTTGATTTCTTTATCTGTAAATGCATATCCTTTGACCTTTCTCAACTGGGGAATGGCTTGATTTCTTCCTTGAAAATTTGACACAGTTATATGTATATTTTAGAAATGAGTCCTTTGTCAGAAAAAAAACTAGTTGTAAACATTGTTACCAATTTACTATATTTCTCTTGATCTTGGTTACAGTTGTTTTGTATGAGCAAAATCCTTTTAATTTAATGTCATCAAAATTATCTAATTTGTTTTTAATGATGTTCTTCCTCTCTTTTTGATCATAAACTTCTTCCATTTCCATAGATCTGACAGGTATACTATTCCTTGATATTCTAATTTGTTTATAATATTTTTTATATCTAAATCCTGCATCCATTTTTATCTTATCTTGGTATAGGGTGTGAGGTGTTGGTCTAATCCAAGTTTTTTTCTATACTAACTTCCACTTTTCCCAACAGTTTTTATCAAAGAGTGTTTTTATCCCAGTAGCAGGACTCTTTGGGTTTATCAAATAGCAGATTACTATAATCATTTCCTGCTATTGCACCTAGTCTATTTCAATGATCCACCACTCTATTTCTTAGCCAATATTGGACAGTTTTGATGACTGATGTTTTATAATATAATTTTAGAACAGGTAAGGCTAAGCCACCTTCTTTTGTCACTTGTTTTCATTGAATCCCTGGAAATTCTTGACTTTTTATTTCTCTATATGAATTTACTTACAACTTTTTCTAACTCATTCAAGTAATTTTTTGGAATTGTGCACTAACCACATATTTTAAATTTGGTAGAATTGCCATTGTATTACATTATCTCAGTCTAACCATGAGAAGTTGGTATTTGCCCAGGTATTTAAATCTTATTTTATTTGTTTGAGAAGTATTTTGTAATTGATTTCAAAAAGTTGTTCAATCTGCCTTGGCAAGTAGACTCCCAGGTATTTTATATTATCTGAGGATATTTTGAATCAGATTTGCCTTTCTAGCTCTTTCTGCTGTATCTTTCTAGTCATATATTGAAATGTTGAGGATTTATGAGGGTTTATTTTATATCATGTGACTTTGCTAAAATTGCTAACTATTTATAGTAGCTTTTTAGATGATTTTTTATGATTCTCTGGGTATACCATCATGTCATCTGCAAAGAGTGTTTTTTGGCTCTTCCTTTCCAATTCTAATTTCTTTTTCTTCTCTTATTGCTAAAGCTAACATTTCTAATACAATATTGAATAGTAATGGTGATAATGGGCATCCTTGTTTCACCCTTGATCTTAATGGGAATGCCTCTATTCTATCCCCATTGTATATATGATGCTTTTTCATGGTTTCAGATAGATACTGCTTATTATTCAAAGGAACAATCCATTTATTCCTACACTCCCTAAGTGTTTTTACCATGAATGAGTGCTGTATTTTTTCAAAAGGTTTTTCATCATCTATTGATATTATCATATGATTTCTGATAGGTTTGTTATTGATAAAATTACTTATACCTACAGTTTTCCTAATATTGAACTAATATTGCACTCCTGGGATAAATCCGACTTGGTCATAATGTATTATCCAAGTGATAACTTGTTGTAATCATTTTGTTAAGATTTTATTCAATATTTTTGCATCTATATTCATCAGAGAGATAGGTCTATGATTTTATTTCTCTGTCTTTACTCTTCCTGGTTTAGGTATCAGCACCATGTTGGTGTCATAGAGAGAGTTAGGTAGAGTTCCATCTTCACCTATTTTTTTCAAACAGTTTATATATAGAATTGGAACCAATTGTTCCTTAAATGTTTGTTAGAATCTGACCCTGGAGAGTTTTTTCCTTAGGGAGTTCATTAATGGCTTGTTGAATTTCTTTTTCTGATATAAGGTTATTTAGGTATTTAATTATCTCTTCATTTAACCTGGGTAACTTATATTTTTGCAAATATTTGTCCATTTCACTTAAATTGTCAAATTTATTGACATAGAACTGGACAAAATAATTCCAAATTATTACTTCAATTTCCTCTTCAGTGATGGTGAGTTCACATTTTTAATTTATGATGCAAGTAATTTGGTTTTCTTCTTTCTTTTTTAAATCAAATTGACCAGAGATTTATCAATTTTATTGGGTTTCTTTTTCTTAAAACCAACTCTTGGTTTTATTTATTAGTTCAATGGTTTTCTTGCTTTTGATTTTATTAATTTCTCCTTTAATTTTTAGAATTTCTAATTTGGTGTTTAATTGGAGTTTTCAATTTTTCTTTCTTTAATTTTTTTGTAGTGTATTTGGTTCATTGATTTCCTCTTTCTCTAATTTATTCATGTAAGCATATAAAGACATACTATAACCCCTGACAGTTGCCTTAAGTGAATCCCACAGGTTTTGGTATGTTGTTTTATTATTGCCATTATCCAGAATAAAATAATTAATTCTTTCTATAACTTGCTCTTTAATCCACTCATTTGTTAAAAATAAGTTTAGTTTCCAATTAGTTTCAGGTCTATATCTCCCTAGGCCAATATTGCATATGATTTCTATTGCAATATGATCCGAGAAAGATGTATCCATTATTTCTTCCTTTCTGCAATTGATCCTTAGGTTTTTATGCCTTAGTGAATGGTCTATTTTTGTGTAAGTGAAATGTACTGCAGAAAAAAAAAAGGATATTCCTTTCTATCCCCTTACAGTTTTCTCCATAATTCTATCATATCTAGGTTTTCTAACAATCTATTCACCTCATTTATTTCCTTCTTGTTTGTTTTATGATTAGATTTATTTAAATCTGAAGGTGGGAGGTTGAGGTCTCCCACTAGTAGAGTTTTGTTGTCTATTTATTCCTGTAGTTCTTTCATCTTCTCCTCTAAGAATTTGGATGTTGTACCATTGGGGGCATACATATCCAGTATGGAAATTACTTTATTTTCTATGGTACCTTTTAGGAGGATATATTTCCTTCCTAATCTCTGTTAATGCAATGTCCAATCTATTTTTGCAGAAGCTTTGTCTGAAATAAGGATTGCTACCCCTGATTTTTTTCACTTCAGCTGATGGAAAATATATTTTGCTCTAAATGTTTACCTTTATTCTATATGTATCTCTCTGCTTTAAATTGGTTTCTTGTTAGCAGCATATTGTAGGATTCTGATTTTTAATCCACTCTGCAATTCACTTACATTTTTTTTTAGGTTTTTGCAGGGCAAATGGGGTTAAGTGGCTTGCCCAAGGCCACACAGCTAGGTGATTATTAAGTGTCTGGGACTGGATTTGAACCCAGGTATTCCTGACTCCAAGGCCAGTGCTTTCTCCACTGCACCACCTAGCTGCCCCCTCACTTACATTTTAAGGGAGAATTCATTCCATTCACATTCAAAGATATAATTACTAGCACTTTATTGCCCTCCATTCTATCATCCTACATGTTTGTATTTTCCCCTTTTTTTTACTTTATCTGTATTCCCCAGTATTTTGTTTCTGAATACCACCACGTTCAGTGTGCTTTCCCTTCTATAGCAACCCTTCCCCTTTCTTTCTTCTTTCTCTTGTTCCCTTCTTCCTTTCCTTCCTTCTGTTAGTTCCCCATTTTCTCCCCCTGCCCATCCACTCTCCCTTTTTTTAACTTTTAATACTTGAAAGGTAAGATAAGTTTCTTAGCTTAACCGAGTGTGTGTAAGTTGGTTTTAAGCCAAGTCTGATGAGAGGAAGATTCAAGTGGTTCTTATCTCCTCCTTTCTTCCCTTCTGTTGCAATAATGTAATGAGATTTACCACATTCAGGCTCCTCCATCCTCCCATCTCCTTAATGTCCCCATTTTTAAGTAGTTATCATTTTAAATCATTCTGAGTCACAAAAAAATTCATGTGTGTCCATCATTTCTAAGTATATTTTCTCTAATGGAGTGACAATTCTCATGAGTTATCAGAATCTTTCTCCCAGGTGGGTATATAGCCAATTTCAACTTATTAGGTAGCAATTTTTTTCTTTATCCTTTTATTCTTTTTTTTTACCTTTTCATGTGTTTCTTGAACCTCTTGTTTGGTGTCCAGATTTTCTATATATCTCTGGTCTTTTCATTAGGAATTTTTGCTATTTTATATTTCATTAAATGTCTATCCTTTCCTGTGACAAAGAAGATTCAGCTTTGCTGGTAGTGGATCTGTGGCTGCATTCCAAGACCCTTTGCTCTTTGGAATATATGATTACAGGCCCTTCATTCCCTTAATGATGATTCAGACAGGTCCTGCATAATCGTTACTTTGGTTCCTTGGTTTTAAACTGTTTCTTTTCTTGCTGCTTGCTGGATTTTCTCTTTTATCTGATAGTTCTGGAATTTGCCCACAAAATTCATTGGTGCTTTCATTTTAGGATCTTGTTCCAGAGGGGATCAATGTGTTCTTTCAATAACTATTTTGCCCTCTGGTTCCACAATATCTGAGCAGTTTTCTATCAATAAATCCTGTAATATTAAGTCCAGGCTTTTTTTTCTCTTCACTGTTTTCAGGATGGCCTATAATTCTCAGATTGTCCTTTCTTGATCTATTCTCAATGTCAATGGTTTTGCTAATGAGGTATTTTACATTTTCTTCTATTTATTCGATCTTTTGGGTTTGTTTAACAGAATCTTGTTGTCTCAGGTAGTCATTATTTTCCACAGATTCCATTCTTCATTTACCTTTTGCAACTCCTTTTCCAATTGGTCAATTCTAATTTTGAAGGAGTTTTCCATTTGCCCAAGTGTAGTTTTGAGAGAATCATTTTCTTTTTGATTTTTTACAATTGTATTTTCCAAGAATTTGTTTTCCAGTTGCAAGTTATTAATTTTTCTTTTGCAATGTGTTAATTTTATCTTGAGTTTCTTTTCCCAAGTTTTTTTTAATTTGACTTTTAAATTACTTCCTGATTTCTTCCAGGAAGTCTTTCTGGGCTGGAGATCAATTCATATTCCCCTCAGAATGCTAGATCTCTCTGGGTTAGAATCTGTTTCTTCTAAGAATTTCTCCATGTACCCCCCCCCTTTATGCTGGCCTTTCTTCACTTTCCTAGGATCTTGTGTTGGGGTTGGGCTGGCTCTCAGAGGTTTGCTTTTGAAAACCCTAGAGGCTTTGTTCACTTGGTTTTGTAATTCCAAGGGTCAGCCAGTAGAAGATGCTGGTTGCTTTCTCTAGAGTGTCTGAAGCTCTCTCCCTAATCCTGGAGAGAGTAAGGAGGGAGGGAAGAGGGACAGCAGGGTTTGAATTGTCCTTGAACAATGGGCTGGGCCTTGGGGGGAGCAAGTTAAATTCCCTTTCAGCTGAGTGAACTCTGTTTCCCACACCTGAGCCTGAGGGAGTGGGAATGGGGGTCAGTTACAGTTCCTTCTTGGAAGAGGGCTCTGCAATGGAGCTCAAGTCCTGTGCTGAGTTGGTCATTTTCCAGGGGTGCTCAGCAGCTCTCTGTACTGGAACTCACACTACCAACAACAGGGACTCACCAGAGTTCCTCTCCCCCACCAAAGATTCCACAGCTAAAGTTGGTCTTTGGACCCACCACTCACCAAAGTCTCTTTGGCTAAGGCAGGTCCTCTGGCTTCACCCCACTGCTGACCCTGCACTTGTCCTCTGATCTCCATTCCTAGTTCAACCACAGTCCCCTGAGACAGCCCTTATTGGTAGGTGTTCTTCTCCTAGCTTATTTTTCTGGGTTTTATAGATCAAATTTCTGTTATGAGGTTTCTTCCATGTTATTTTTCAGGAGCACTTAACACAGTATCTGTATTCTTTCTGCCATCTTGGCTAGAAGTCCCCATATAGCAATTCTTGATAGAACTTTGAAAATCATTTGACTATCCCTCCTGATTCTAATACACATTCTTTATATTTAAAACCACACAGCTATCATATTCTGCATCTCTCTCTCTCTCTTTCTCCTTTTCCCACATTCTCTTTATTCGCACTCTCTCTTCTTCCCCTCTCTTCTCCCTATATCTTCTCCCTCTCTCATTTTCCTCAGTAAATAATAATGCTATAGTCTGACCAAGTGCGATCAAGAGGAAGAGAAAGGGGAGCCAGAAGTATAGAGGTTTTAAGTCAGGAAAGCATGAGATTGAATCTAAGGTTGTCAAAAATGACAAGCAAATACATTTCACAGAGCAAAGCATTTAGGACCTGGAGACCAGGAGGTCTGAGAGAATGAGCAAAAAGTGGCAACACTAAATGGATAATGTCAAAGGAAAGGACATATTTTAAGCCATAAGCTATTTGTTTTCTATTCTAATTGATTGCTGATAGAATCCTGTATATAATATTTATAACATCATTGATATAGGGAGAGAAAAGTTAACACCACCAGTAAGTTCTGAGAAATGCAAATATATGTGTGCTTGTGAATCTTTTTAAAAGGTTCTGAATAATTATAAGAATTAAGATGTGTATGCCTGCCACATATCATCAATGCACACAATGTGATTTTAAACTCCATTTGTGTATTAAGAAAAGAGTTTTAAATGATGAAATACAATGCTTTACTCAACATGATATGTCAGCTAAAGAAAATGACAATAATGTTCTACAATAAATTGAAGCAAGAGTGCTTGGTGGATTTTTTCCTCCCTTACTGCCAGCTGTTAATACAATTTGACAATATACCTAATCAAAATCACGTAGTTTAATTGCCTTTCATGCATTTATAATTGTATTTACTAGGACTTTCATACACAAGCCACAATATGCACATTCACCTTGATATATAACACAGAATACACCCACACAAGAGGAACTGGAAAATAATTTACAGAGATAGTGATTTAAGGCTCAAATATGCAATTTTTATCACTTTCATGTCCCATCTTGAGGAAATGTGATATTTTAAAGTTTCTTTAATATATTATACATTTAATAAAAAAATCTAAATCTTGTTCAGTTGCATTAAGAAAATATAGCTATTCAGAAGCATTTGCTCCTTCATAATCTGAGTATGGAATGAAACTTTCCCATTTAAGAACAATTAAATAATTCATCTGGTTTGTTAGAAGGAATAGAGGTTCCTTAGTTAATGAAGAGACTATGCTGGTGTTCAATCATTCAGTCATGTCTGACTCTTCATGACCACATAGACCATAAATCATCAGGCTCTTCCATTTTCCATTGACCAAGTTTCTGTTCATTGTTTCCATGATACTCTCCATCTCATCCTATGTCATCCCATTAGTCTTTTGCTTTCAATCTTTTCCAAGACAAGATCTTCTAGAATGAGTTTCATCTTTTCATTAGGTCAATAAAAGTAATGAAGCTTCAGATTCAATATTAGACCTACCAGTGAATAGTCTGAATTAATACATTTAATTATTGATTTTGACCTTCTTGCTGTTCAAGAAACTCTCAAAGGTCTTCTTCAGCACTACAATTGAAAAACATTGTTTCTACAGCATTCAGGTTTCCTTAGAATCCATCTCTCATAGCCATGCATCAATACTGGAAAAACCATGACTTTAGTTAAATAGATGTTTTTTGGAAAAATGATGTCTTCTTTTAGTATGCTGCCCAGATTTGTCATAGCTTTCTATGCAAGAAGCAAATGTCTTCAATAATTTTATGGATTCAATTACAACCCACAATGATCTTTGAGTCTAAGAATATAATATCTACCATTGCATCCATTTCTTCTCTCTTTGTGTGCCAGGAAGTTATCAGTAATTTCAGTTGTTTTTGTTGTTGTTTATATATGTTAAGCTTCAAGACAGTTTTTCCTTTCTTACTCTTCATCATCATCAAGAACCTTCACAATATTTCTTCACTTTATGCCATCAGGAGAATCATCTACATATAATCCTATCATTATCTTAATTCAAGTTTTTGATTCATCCAGTTGGGTATTTTATGTGAGGTATTCTATCTAGCAGTTAAATAAATAAAGTGTCAATATATATAGCCTTATCATACTTCTTTTCCTATTCTAAACCAATCAGTTGTACCATGTTTGGTTCTGTTGCATCTTGACCTTCATATAGGTTCCTCAAGAGACAAGTAAGATGATCTGGTACTCCCATATCTTTGATTTTGTGGTGATTCACATTGTTATGCTGTACTGTAGTTAATGAAGCAGAAGTAGACTTTTTGTTTTTATTTCTGGAACTCCCTTGCTTTCTCCACAAATCAGTAAATTATGGTAATTTGGTCTGTTCCTTTTCCTCTGAGAACCTGTTTGCTCTTCTGGTAATTCTCAGTTACCATTATTGGAAAAGCCTAGCTTACAGGATCTTAAGTATAACCTTGCTGGCATGTAAGATCAGTGCAATTGTTCAGTAATTTGAATATTCCTTGTCATTGACCTTCTTTTTTATAACCTTTATTACATAGTTCTTTATATTATTTGGACATTGATAGCTCTATAAAATACTTTTCCCACCTGCTCTCTTTCTCCAATTCATCCATACAGAAACAAAATCCTTAATATCCACTTAAATTATTAAACAACAAAATTCTTGATTACATTCACTTAAAATTTTTTTGCACAAGCATAATCACAGCAATCAAGATCAAAAGGAGTGTAAGAAACTGGGAAACAAGCTAGTGTTTTTGACAAAGGACTCATTTCTAAATATTTATTGAGAATTGAGTCAATTTATAAAAAAAGTCATTCCTCAACTGATAAATGATCAAAAGATATGGAAAGGCAATTAATTGTCGAATGAAGAAATTAAACTATCTATAGTTATATGATAAAAATTGCTCTAAATCATTAATGATTAAGGAAATGCAAATTGAAACTACCTCACATACCTATCAGATTGGCCAATGTGACTAGAAAGAAAAATTATCAATGTTGGAGGGGATACAGGAAAACTGGGACATTAATGAATTGTTGGTGGATTTGTGAACTGATGCAACCTTGCTGGAGAGAAATTTGGAAATATGCACAAAGGGCAATAAAACTATGCACACTCTTTGATCCAACAATACCACTACTGGATCCATTCTGAAGATATCATGAAAAAGGATAAAAATCCTACAATGAATAAATATTCATAGTGATTCTTTTTTATAAAGGCAAGGAATGGGAAATTGAGGGAATGTGCATCAATTGGGGAATGGCTGAGCAAACTGGAGTATATGAATTCAATGAAAAACTATTGTTCTATAAGAAATCATGAGAAATGGGAATTCAGAAAAGTCTGAAAGACTTACATGAATTGATGTGGACTGAAATGAGCAGAACTATAAGGACATTTTTCATGCTAACAACATTAGGTGATAATTAGCTATGGTCAACAATATAATCAAAGACAATTTTAAAAATTTTAAAAAGATTTATGATGGAAAATATCATCCTTATTCTTAAATGAAGGTCAAAACTTCGATTTTTAAAAGTTTTCTTTGCACTGTCATATTTTTTCTCTCTAATGTTTTTTTCCCTATTTGGATTTGATTTTTCTCTCACAATATGATCAATATGGATCTATTGTATGCATGGTTATAAATATAGAGTCTATATTATATTGGTTTCTGTCAGAGGTATGGGAGAGAGAGAAGGGAGGGAGTGAGATGGGGAGGAGAAAGATGCAAAACTCAAAACCTTGCCAAAAATGATTGGTAATAAGTACCAATAATATAAATGAATGAATAAATAAATAAATAGATGAATAGACAAATAGATTACAAAATTCAAGGATTTTTTTTTCTCTAGGAGACATAGTTGTTTTAAGCCATAATGCTATATGATTAATAGGACTTTTTAAGAATTGTCTTATCAAACTCCATTTTATAGGAGGGGGGAAATAAGATCAAGAAGTTAGAAAGGAAATTTCCTGTTTTCATTGGGGTTCTGCTAGTCCAAAACTTAATGGTTTTAATAATAATATAATCATCATATAGACAACTTAGCTTTAAATACAACTTAATTATTTTGGAAATCAGATGAAATGCTATATAATTGTTAAGAGAAAAATTAATTATTTACAAAATATGAAGAATATTAAGAAAACTTTTCTAGGTAGTGGGGTACTAATAATCAAAATCCTCAAAGGATCTTCTATAATATTAGGTATGTTTGGTATGAAAGTGATGCAAAATTTGAAAACAACATTATTTCTTAAGCATGGGTTATAAATGATATTGCAAATATTATCAATGTCAAGTAAACTACTGACAGATCAAAAATAAAAATAAAAAAATAAATTCAAATGGAAAGTTTTCCAAAGTTCTTTTAGGGAACACACTGGAAGAAGTAAATATTTTTGTGTTCCAAGAAAGAAGTCAAGATAAATGATTAGAGGTGTTAACTGACAAATGGAAATAAATATTTAGTCAGGATTGGGATGCATTTCCCAATTGATAAATGATCAAAGAGTATGAATAGACAGTTTTCAAAAGAAAAAATTAAAGCTATATGTAATCTTACAAAAAAATGCTCCAAATCATTAATGATTTGAGAAATGCACATTAAAACAACTCTGAGATACCACCTCACACCTATCAGATTAGCTAAGATGAAAAAAAATGATCAGTCTTGAAGAAGTTGTGGGAATATTGAGACACTGACACATTGCTGGTAGAGTTGTGAACTGATCCAACCATTCTGGAGAGCAATATGGCATTATGTCCAAAGAGCAATAAAACTGTTCATATCCTTTGACCCAGCAATTCCAATTCTAGATCTATATCCACAAGAAATAATAAAAAATAGGAAAAGTCCAACATGACCCAAAATATTCATAGCAATTCTTTTTATTTTGGTAGAGATTTGGAAATTGAGGGGATACCAATTAATTGGGGAATGTTAAACAAGTCATAGTACATGAATATTATGGAATGCTATTTTTCTATAAGAAATCGATTGAAGGGAGCAGAACCAAAAGTACAATGTACACATTAACAACGACATTGTGAGATGATCAACCCTGATGGATGCAGCTGCTTTCAGCAGTTCAGAGAACTAGGACAACACTATGAGATTGGCTATGGATAATGGTATCACCATCTAGAAAAAGAAAAATAAAACAAAACAAAATCCTTCAAAATCTGATGAATACTAAATTCACATTAAAAAACACCTCTTACATATTCCTTTCCCTTAATCCTAATTCCTCATACCAAAAATGACTAATCTGCAAACATTCTTAGCACAAATGTATATGTACAACATTAACCTCATTGTTCGCCAATAAGGGGAGGCGAGTGGGGAGGGCGATGGAAAGGAAATTTTGTAAATTAGAATATACAGAGTTATATGGATGAATGTTGAAAAACTTTTATAACATGTATTTGGAAAAATAAAATATCAATAAAAAAGGATTGGGATGTAAACTCTTCTTTCCCAATATGATGGTTACTGTTAAATTTTCCATATTTGATAACATATTAAATGTATAACTTTAGCATAATCAACTTTTAGGGATTTATATAGTTCAGATGGAATCCTACCACCCACTTACACTATCTTAAGATATTTCCTTTATTGACTTAATAATATTTAATTTTCAATCACATGTAATGATACTTTTCAACATTCATTATTGTAAGATTTTTAGATTCACATTTTCTCCCTTATTGCTTCCCCTAGTGGGCAAGCAATTTACTATAGGTTATACATATACCATCATTTCAAGCATATCTCCATAATAGTCAGATTGCAATTTAAAAAATAGAAAAAAGGGGGAAACCACAAGAAAGTAAAAACAAAACAATTTTGAAAGTGAAAATAGTATGCTTCAATCTGAATTCAGACTTCATAATTCTCTAGATGTGGATGACATTTCCCATCATAAGTCTTTTAGAATTTTATTTGATCACTATATTATTGAGAAGAGCTGAATCTACCATAGATGATTTTCTCACGATGTTGCTGTTACTGTGTAAAATGTTCTGATTCTATGATATAAATGTTATATAAATATATAATATATATTTATAAGCTGTGATATATATAAATGATACCTCCCCCTTATACCTCAATTGGTAACAAACAATTTTAGTGTCCTCATCTTATATGTATTGCATAATCTTATTCTAAACCTCTCACTGCCAGTTGGTATATAGTATGCCATGGGAAGCAAATGCATTCTTGAAACCAACTTGCTAGGGCATATTTGTGACTTGCCTTGAAAGGCAATTCATTCACTTCTTGTCCGTAATGAAGATCCCTTATGTCCAATCATAAATAATGCTACCTTTAGACCAATCATTCTGAAACAAGGAATCTTTTTTACTACTGAGTAAAGGCTCTTAGAGATGGCACAAAAATATTTTTAAATCTACATTCTTTAATGATTTTCTCAGTTCCATATTTTCCTTTTTGTCCTTTTATTAGATTTATCTACCCCTGAGAGAGAATTATGAATGTTTACTACAATTATTGTCATTATTTCTTGTTTACTCTATTTTAATGCTACTCTGTTCTCACAGATTCTCCTTTCTTTCCTATAATGTTATTCTAAATTTTAGTCTTTTGATTCTTGAATTATATCCTCATTTTTTTCCTTTTGTGTTCTCTGTACCAGATGAGGTGAAAGTTTTTGAAGTAATAAATCTGAACTCCTTTACGATATTTCTTAATTATTTCCTTTGTGCATCTTACCCTATTCTTTTTTTCCTACTGTGCCTTGCCCTTAGAAATATCAGATCACTGTGGAACTAATTAAACTTGGAAATGGTGTTTTGTAGTAGGTGTCACTTTGGGTCCAAACTCTGAGACTTCATATCAAAAATCTGTTCTTGCTATGATTAAAAAAAGTATGTTAGCTTTTCTTTTATTGTGCTTATTTCCTATTACTCTTGGTATTGTCTAACCTGCATAGAACTTATAATGTGATCTCTTGGGTGTGGGATGGTCTCTAGATGATAGAGATTTTTATAGAAAAAAATTTCTAGAAATTTTCAAGTTCGCTAGAGAATAATTTCCTAAGGTGGACTCTGTGCTAACAACAAAAATATGTTTTCTCCCCAAAGAATGTTCTTTAATGACACACTTTCCATTCTTATGTCCAATCCCTCTCCATCACTCTCCCTCTTATGGTGAAACTTTAGAACTTATTTGTTCCTTCAGGTATCACATCTGGACTTTGTAGGAAAATATTTACTCATCTTTTCTGTTTCTTAACTTCTTTCTCCTTATTCTTAATATTATCCCAGTCTATTAGACCTTCACCAAAAAAAGATATCACTTCACTTATTAGGAATCAAAAGTTTAGTCCATGAAGTATTACATCCCTTCCAAATTAATTTCTTCTGATTTTTTTACATTTACCTTAAACCATTAGCCCATTATTTCCTTTTTTATTCCCCGATTACATTTTCCTTTCTTTTCCCCTAAAACAAATCTTTCTCCCTCTCTTTAAAACATTGGCAATAGTACTGGTGGGTGTGAATCAATTAGATCAGTTCCTTACTTTTACTTAATTATGAGGGCACTGCACTGATATCAAGTTGAGTTATTGTTTTCCTTTAGAGGTCAGTGCTTATATCTCTCTCTAATCTTTGGCTTAGAACGTCACAAGTTGTCTAAACTGTTGAAATCATCTCTCCCTACCCCCAATAATTCACCATTTAATTCATATGACTGGCCATCTTCTCACTACTACAGAGAGAACTAGGAGGTAGGGCAGTTGTGGGGAAAAGTAACTTCCATGGTGACCATGGCACTTAAATTAAAATATTTTAGGTAAATTGTGATCATACTATGGGTCACCCAGAATCACTTAAGTCCCAATGTCATATGGGGATAAAATATCAAATGGGAAATTAAATATTAAAATTTCCAAATATTAATCCATTAAATGTTAACATTGAAACAGAACTCTGTCTCCTTACCTTGTGAATTACATATAATCTCAATTATCCGATAAATTTTTCTGAGGTTTGTGGTTACATAAACTTTCAGAAAATAGCTATTCTGCTATTGTCTTGTTCACATAACCTTCAACATTCATCCAGCCAAACTAGCTAAATTATTTGCTAAACACTTGAAATTAGTTAAACACTGAACTAGACTAAGGAGATACAAAGACAAAATAAGAGTCTTAAACTCAAGAAGCTTATATTCTGCTAAGGAATCACAGACTATGAGAGGTGGTAGAAAGCACAAAGATGATTTATCTAATCCCACTTTGCTTTACAAGTTGACATGATTTAACCACAGCTAGTTAATGGTAAAATTAAGAACAGAACCCAAACTTCTGATTCATAGTCCAATATACTTAACTTTGGAGTGAATCTGCTTCCTTGCTTATTGACAAGATACAGCATGGCAAATAAAATTTATAAGAACCATTTTCTAGAGCCATCTGATTGATAGATGTGATTGATGGATGTTGAGTCAATGAGTGAGAAGATACTCATAGTGGGAAAAGAAATCTTATCTTTGACTTAAATTTGTATAAATGTGATTGCCCTGAATTTCCTAGATCTAATATGTCCTTTCTTCAAAGGCATTTCTACTAAACAAATGGAAACTGCCCAACTGCCAGAAATTTGTTTACCTTTATCAGCTTCTCTCTTTTCTTGGAATATAATATTTGAGAAGATGACACAGTGAACATAAGGTAGAAGGGGAAGAAGGCTATTTGCTTGTAAACATGTATTTCTTATTTACCGAAGAAGGAAGCTTTTTTGGCTGGTGCTACACAAATAACATAATCAAATAGACCAAAATATACTTTACAATTCATGCTACACTACAAAAAAAAACTGGATCTTGCTTGTAAATTGTCAAGTATTTACTTACTACCATTCAAGATGAAAAAGACCCAGTAAAACACAGGGATTAGGTGACTGTAATTCAGAACTGAAAATGGCTTTAGAAGACAGATGACATAAATTCTCTGTTTTTGCATATAGGGAAACTGAAGCCCAGAGTGGCTAAAAGATTTTCCCAAGGTTATAAAGGTATTATGAGACAAAGGCAACAGATTGGTAAATTCTTCTAAAGCAAAGGCATCCTGTTCATCAGTCAAGCAATAAGATTTGACCACACCCACTCTGTGTTTGCTTCTATGTTTGATACTTGCAAGATATGGTCATGTCCTAAATGAATTTATCATATTTTTAGACAAATTCCAAAATCATTTGGTGAGCAGAAAAAGTTACTAAGTAACTACTTACTAAGTAGGTTTTGGGGTACCATATGAAGATATTGGAATAATTCTCACTTGGTACACCATTTTACTTTTTACTCTCACATCTGCCATTCTTTCAGGTCACAGATATTTTGACTATCTGTATTATTTTAACAGTTCATTCAAATGGTAAAGGAATGATATGCTATTTAAAAGGAAGAAGTTTACCCAGATGTTAGCTGCTTTACTGATCTCTACAGCTATGTCCTGATGCTAGCCTTTCACAATATATTTTATAATACAGGATTATAATAAAGATAAATATATCTTTACATATGGAAAATTAGACCCTGGTTGTGCAAATATAATGAAATTATTGAATATATATATATATATATATATATATATATATATATATATATATATATATATATATATATATATACATGGTTACCAGAATGTGTCAGTTACATGATTTGAATTATCGAATACTATATAAAAAATGACAATACATCTAGTTAAATCAATGAAGGAAGTTTTCCCTCTAGGAGTCTTACATATAGGAATCCCCTGTCTGGGATACTTATCTAAATACATACATATATACAACTATATGATATGTATGTCTATATATCTACACAATTATGTATATTATGTGTATCTATAATTGTGTAATAAATGTATATATTAATATTAATCCATAAATATATGTATATGTAATTTTCCTCAAACCTTTTTTGCTTTGCTAGAAATAACATAAGCCTGCTGTGTTGCCTTGGATGTCAATGCCTGCCTAAACTTCCTTATTGTGATTGTACCTTTCCACTCATACTTAAAAAGAAAAAATTACTAAATTATTCATTAAGATATTCTGATGATAACTCAGCAAATAAGAGAAAGTGTAATGGGATACACCACAGGAAAATTATTAAAACAATAAAATTTGTCAAGCATATTGTACTTCACTCCACACTTTAGTTTGCCATGTAATTTATTTTTCTACTGGAGCATCTTTAAATAAAATTATCCCTCTTGCTCAATTTAGTATTTATGATATTAATCTACAGAAAGTATGTTTTTTTGTGCAAAGTTCCTTCTCAAGTATCTTATTGATTTTTGTAGTGGAAGCAAAGGGTTCCCAGATGTTTAATGTTCCAGTGACTGACATTTAAGAGATTTTCCCCCTTTAAGTAGAAGAAGGTATATCTGTGTGTATGAGTTTAATGATAAAAATTTTGAATACTATTTGGATAAGAAGAAGAACATTCATGCATCTCCATTATCTAATAATAACAACCTTCAAATTGCTCAATGATACTTTGGCAATAAGTCATAGAGAAAACCTTACCCTGTATTCCTGTAATATACTGCTATTGTTCTTTATGAGGTATGTTCAAAGTGTGTATGCTTATGGAAGAAATTAAAATGTACATTAATTATTCATTTGTTCATAAGAGAGATTGATCTTGTTATGAAAACCTACTCCCTTAGGAAAATTTGTAGGAATCCATGGGTGAGATCCCCAAATGATGGGTAGCCATAGATGGATTTACATCTCATAACTGAAGAAATTTCCTCACATCAATGTCATCACAGATTCTTTAAGATGTTAGTTTATTGGCTTTGGAATAATGACCCTTTGAAGCTGAAAGTTTCCTTTTGGCCATGCTTTGGAAAATATCACTGTTAAGAGAAGTATATATAGTACAGCATTACAGAGTGAGACTGACTGCTTAGCACAGCCTATTAAAGACAGCACTGTTGATTTTGCTGCAATGAGAATCTCTAACTATAGACTTTAAATGAAGCTTTTTGACTATTTGCCTTCTGAGGAGCTCTGCTCACATCCTACTGTTTTTCAAGCAATTAAAATGCAAATAAACATTTAAGGGCACTAGATTCGGAGCCCAGATTTGAAAAGGATATTACTCTATATTCACTGAAGCTGTTTGGTTTCCTTTAATTGAGTGCTTCTTTGTAGACTCCTCTTCTGATTAATACTATTCACCCCAGACAGTCTTTTCATTGGCAGATAAAGCGTTGTTTCTGAGCTTTTCATGCTGAAATCTGATTCTTCTTCCCTCTATAGTTGGCCTGAAGTATTCATAAAAAGAAAGATAGAAAGAAAGAAAAGAAAAAAAATCAAATGAGAGATGGGACTTTGAATCAATGTCTTCAAGTTGCAAATTTAAATTCTTAAGATTAGGTGTGAGAATCTCTCCAGGATTTACTTAGGGAAGAGGCTCTGATGTTTGCTTCTAGATAAAGAGGGTAGCAGTAGCTTACTCTTGCACTGTTTTCATCAACCAACTCCTCACCCATGAATAAATGTATAATGAAGTATATTAATTTGTGAAAAGGAACTCTTTAACAAAGAGATATCCAGATGGTGCTATGGCATTCTAAATGCTCCTAATGGAATTATGTGATGCCTTTGCGACTGATGTCAAGGTATTTTATTTCATCTTGTCTGCAAATAGGCTGGCTATTATCTCAGATGATAATTATAAAAACCATCATAATTGTTCCAGG
>NC_133658.1:104064647-104069647 GCF_037893015.1 Macrotis lagotis | reverse complement strand
TTTATAATTGATACCCTTATTACAAAACCAACAAAATAATGCATGAATTAAATTAAATAATACATGAAATAATACATAAATTAAATGAATTAATCCTGAAATATTTGGGTTACCAAATGTATGACTCTTAATCAATTTGTTGTTGTTGAGTGTTGGTCTTGGAGTCAAGGAGACCTTATTTACTAGCTCTGCCATGCTCTCTCAACTTGTTTCCTCATCTCTAAGATGTTGTGGGCATCAAACGAGATAGCATTTTTAAAGCAATTTGTTAAACATTATAAATATAAATGCTAGTCATACTATTCTTTTGTTCTGCTCTCCTCAATCTTACTGGGCAATAAAAATACATTGATTCTAAATTTAGAAGACCTTGATTTAAATCTTGCCCCTGTTGCTTCTTTAAGGCTGGGGCATCTATTGATGACCATGTCTCACTTAAAATCTTTATTTTGATTAATCAGTCAATCAGTAAAAACTAAGTGTGAGAGTGTCTTTTACATTTTCTTTATCAAAGACACTGCAATTAGATATTAAGGAAGTCTGTTTAGATTTGGTCAAGAACTTTGGTCAAAAGACTGCCTCTGGTCCCCATTCCATCTTGTTCTGGTTTTCAAATCAGTGTTTCATGGTTTCTGTCCTTCACGCAGACAAAATAGATGAAGAATAAAGTAACAGCCTGGAGCCAACCCCACATATTTTGTCCCTGGCTAAGCAACTTTTATTAATTCTGGGAATGTGGGAGTTGAAATGAAGATTTTCTAGAAAGTGACTTTTCCTAAGTCACCCAAGTAGTAAAAGGGAGTCAACATTCAAATCCAAATCTTTTTGATGTTAAGCTTAATATTTTACTCTTATCCCTTAATAGAATGTAAAGTTCTTGAAGACATAGAATGTTAAAAGGATCATAAATTTAAAGCCAAAAGAGACTGTAGAGATCATCTAATCATTTCAAGTGAAAAATAAAATGAATGCAGAATTAAGTGACTTACCCAAAGCTCACAAGGAGTAAATAATCATCAGTAAATATTCAAATAATGATATAGCCATGATCTGAACATAAATACTTTGACTCTGAAGTCAATATCATTTGCATTTATACCACTGTTGCTTTGTATCCCCCACACAGTCTGGATAATGAATATGCCCAGTGTTTTAATACTGCCTGGAAAGAAGTACACATTTAATGCTCATTAAATTTTGACATATCCAAGACCTTTCTGCCATTGACCTACTTTAGATTTAAATCAAGTAAGGCATGTCTAGGTCAAAGAGTATGAATAGTTAATATCTCTTCAGGTTAATTAAAAATTGATTTGTAGAATGGTTGGACTAATTTATAAGTTCACTAAAAGCATATTAGTGTACTGCTTTCCCATGGTCTTTCCAAAATTATTGAAGATTTTGGGAATATATGTTAATCAATTGTCAATTTTTGTATGAATGAACAGAATTATTTCATTTTTATTCTAAGATTAGTAATTATTTAGAGCATTTTCAACTGGTTATTTATAATTTTCATTTTTCTCTTGGAATTATCCATTGTCTTTCATCACTTATATTAGTAAAGAACTGCATCTCTGGCTATTTGGGTTAATATCCAGTTAAAAAGAAAAAAATGGAAATTTACCAGGGACTTGCTACCAGAATTTTTATCTGGGAAAATAGGAATCAAGGTATAAAGTTATTTTCCTTTAAAGAAAACAGACCTGTAGTTGTAGAGAACATTTTTGTCTGCTGAGAAATTTTATCTTGTCCATTTTGGATTCCCTTCTGCAAGTGATTTTTAACACTAAAAGTGTGAAAATATGTTTAGGGTTTGTTTTTTAATGCAAAATAGGCTTTGCTTGTCGATGGATTCCAGTTTTCCTATTACTAAGCAGTAAGTAGGTCTTCAGGAAATTAGATGATAAGTAATCTGAACAGAATTATAATCACAGTTTTATAGTCAAAAGATAATTAAGAGATCAATGGCTCTAATCCTATCTTCAGACAGAAAACTAGTACCAATAGTGAAATTAGCTCAGGTGCGCAGACTAGCATTTGTTAACTACCTACATTAGGGGAGAAGTCTCAGAGATGGTCCTTGACCTCAAAGAACACACAATCTATTTAAGGAAATCTAACCAGAATGTGATACAGCGGGGGGGGGGGGGGGGGGGAGATACTAGAGTATATAATTCAGTGCTATATGCTCTCCTGTAGACTCTAAATACTGTCACAGTTTGGAAAGGGTTGTGTGAAGGAAGTAGGATTTCAGATGAGCTTGGCCATGAAAAATGAGTTTAATTTGGACAGGTTTCATGGTAAGAGTGATAATAGAGAAGACATGTCAGGGGAACAACACCAAATAAAGAATCCCTTCCCTGGAGGCAAGGACAGATCTTGTGTGCTTCAGGGAAGATGAGAAAGACATCAGTGAATTAGAGAAATTATATTGGAAAGTAGTAGAACAAGAAATGTAATTTGATTTATTGCTTTAGGAAATAGGAAAGCATTGAAAATAGTATAGGAATATTAATCTGGTAGTTATATTCAGGCAAAATTGTAGAGGGCAGAAAATGGATACTAGGAGAAAAGAAGTCTAATTATGTTATATGGAAGTCTTGTATATAGAGCTAGAATATATATATTTAGCCCAAATGTTTCATTTCATAGATGGGGAACTTTAATCTAAGAGGTTTAGAGACTGGTCCTACTTCATATGGGTAATAAGTAGCAGAAATTAAAATTCAAACTCAGGTCTTCCAATTGAAATCGACTGCCCTTTCTATTATACCATAGTTTTTTTAACATTATGCTCAAAGGCTTATATGAAGTACTATGAACTCTCAGTTTGTATATGAATTAGATTTCTGAGAAAGTAGTTCAAATACTGGCATGAAAATATTTTGCTCCTCCTTACTCCCATTTCCAACATGAGTCTGATGACACATCGTGCAAAGAAGTTATTTTGAGAGATGGAAACCAAAATGACTTTAGATAGATTGCATTTGATATAACAAAAGCATGAATATAAAAATCAAGCATACCATTTGAGTTTTTAAAATGAAACTTAAAATAAATCAAAGAATGAGAATGATTGATAACTTTCTGTCTTATTGACCATTTTGAGACCTGGATATTACAGTTAAATATTTGATATTTTGGTCAAATATTATTTTAGAATTCTTAATGCAGAACGACTATCAGCTTTTTGAGGACATAGAATGTCTACGTAATCTGGTTAAAAGATTTAGGCCAAGAGCTCTAGTACATTGGATAGATCCTCCATTACAGATTTATGGGAGGACATGGACAACACTTCCATAGGATAGGAGCATGAATTGATTGTAAACTAGACTATGAAGTCAGTGTTCAGTTCAATGGGATCACAAATTCACAGAAGTTAAGAGTTTCCTAAGAGAATAGTAGTTTGGAGAAATTGATTTAAATATAGTCCTTTAAATACCATTAACTTCATCCTCTTATAAATGAGGAAATTGAGTGCAAGTGCAATTCAGTAATTTGCCTGAAGTCAAATATTTAGTAAGGGCAGAGCTGAAATTCAAATTATATATTTGAAGTTAAATGCAGTTTCAGTTTTCTGTACCTTGTTTTTCTTACCAATAAAAAGACTAGATAATCTCTGAAGAAGTGGTTTTTCAGCCTATGCTTCTAGATATACATCCTAGATACAGTTTACTGGTAATACATCGTTTCTTTATAAAAAACAATCAATGGCTACTGATCAGCCAATTGTTTACCAGTTAGTGCAGTAAATTGATTTTAGAGAACTTGATTGATTTCACTAAGCAGCATTCTTTCTTTCCTGTTCTGCAGCTGACATTTTAAAAATGCCAACTCAACAAAAATCTGTGACAGCTACAGTCACTGAGAATTGACTAAAGCCAGGTATGTGTTATTAATGGCCTAAAACAACAGCAACAACAAATAAGTATGATAGTGTGACGTCATCTCTCTGATAAAAAATTCATGAAACTATTCACTAAATCAATGGAAATCTCAGTTTTATATGAGTTTTCTGTAGTTATCTAATGTTTGATGGTGACAAGAAACATTCAAGCTTAAAATAAACAAACCAACAAATATTAAAAACTCACAAGCAAGGTGCAAGACCTGTCTTCCATTAACCAGGTCACTAATTTCAATGACTATTTGCTTGGTAAATAGTGTCAGTCTTTCAGTGAGCTTGAGATTTTTTATAGAATATATAGGAATACCTCTGGATATTTAAATAACTTGATGAAATGATTATTTCAATACAGATAAAATACTTCAGGCATGCTTAATAAACCATATATGTGCTTATATGTACATAGACATGATATTGTTTAGTTTTATATGTATAAGTGTACGCATATCTTTATATATGTAGGTGGCTGTATTTGTGTGTGTACTTTTTTGTATATACACAAACACACACACACTTATTATATTATATGACTTTTCTTTGCAATACAAAGATGATAGCTGTTCTTACTACCTTAGGTTTTTATATTGTTTTCTCTTTTTCATTATAATATCAAGATGGTGTCTACATACACTACATCAGATTTCCTTTCCTTTTCTTTTCTTTATTCATTTTTAAGATATAGAAGCCTGACACAATTTATTGATTCTTTTGAGGTAGAAACAATAAGAAGTGGAAAAGTCCCAGGTCTTTTGTTTCATCCAATTCATTTTGTTGAAAAGTCTCTTATAGAATTGGTCTCATTCAACTTCAATTGAATTTCTTCAATGACCTTCCCAGCTTTTTAGTTCTATTGTTTGTGTGTTTGAGGGAAATTGGTATCAGGAAGAGCTGGAGGGAGGGCTAGTTACATCTAATGGCCCTAAAAAATGAGCATAGGATTGAGAACAAACCAATCTTCTGGTTTTGATAAAAAAAAAAGGGGGGGTGGTAGATTGATCTATACTAAAAAATACTTTTTTATTTGTAATTTTATTCCCTTCTTTCCTTTCCCTTTGATATTTTCTTTCCTTTTTCCACTGTCTTTTTA